>NC_142929.1:102924950-102999950 GCF_046866305.1 Octopus bimaculoides
GAAAGCCTAGTCAGGCTCATGGGCCCGGTTTCCCGCCTTTTATGGCGTATGTGTTCCCTCCAGCTGGACGGGACGCCAGTCCATCGCAGCGTTACTCAAGAAACAGGAAGAAAAAATGAGAGAAAGTTGGGGCGAAAGAGTACAACAGGGGTGCCCCCCACCAACTGCCGGAACCTCGTGAAACTTTAGGTGTTTTCGCTCAATAAACACTCACAACGTCTGGTCTGGGAATCGAAACCGCGATCCTCCGACCGCAAGTGCACTGCCCTAACCACTGGGCTATTGCACCTCCACAATGAAGATAATAATAATAATAATAATAATAATAATAATAATAATAATAATCCTTTCTGCTATAGGTACGAAGGCCTGAAATTTAAGGGGAAGGGGGTTATTCAATTACATCAACACCAATGCTAAACTGGTACTTATTTTATCGACTCTGAAAACATGAATGGCAAAGTTGATCTCGGCAGCATTTGAACTCAGAACGTAAAAATCCGGGTGAAACAACGCTGAGCATCTTGTCCAGCAGGGTAATGATTCTGCCAGCTCGTCACTCTAATAGTATTTATTTATAAATTATCACCAGTTTCATGGATTCATATTAATGCAGAAAATGAGTTATCAGTTCCATTGAAGTAGTTTTACGAGAAATCATAGTATCAACAACAAAGACATTTACCAAGGAAACAGTCTGTAAGCACACGGACATGCTCCAAGCAGTAGTAACTAAATCTCTCTCGAATCACAACCTATCAAATAAGATGGGCTAGTCACGTCTGGAATAACTATTATCATAGTTCTGTAACAATTACACATCACCAACGACAAGAACAGCAAAAACAACAGCAACAACAAACGAATCAACTACATGAAACTTCTTTAAAACACGCTCAAAGGACTCTACATGCCCTGAGTCTATATCGAAATTAACTTAACAACAACAATAGTTCATTTACTTTCACTTCAACAGATGACCAACATCATTAACATTCTCAGCAAAATAAACTGTACAGACATCAGTTGTATAATAACCTAACTTATACATGTATTCCAGAAATAGTTGCTACTGCTAAAACAATTAAATACTCTCTTTTACCATATGGGAGCAGATAAGAAAATTACGTAACACTGTTTCTTTTCTTTGCATTGACTGAATTTTGGATTGAAGTGATGTCAAAATGGCCTAGACGTTGAAATTTAAGAAATTAAATAATGAGAGAGAATTCATAAGGAGGTATTCGTAGAATTAATCAGAGAAAATTGGAAATTTGTGGAGATTAAATATTTATATAATATTCTATCAAATGAAAAGGCAGCGAGCTGGCAGAATTGTTAGCACCCGGGCAAAATGCTTACCAGCATTTCGTACGTCTTCACGTTCTGGTTTCAATTTCTGCAGAGGTTGACTTTCCCTTTCATCTTTTTCGGGTCGATTGAATAAGCACCAATCAAGTACTGGGGTCGATGTAATCGACTTACTCTTTCTTCCCGAACTTGCTGGCCTTGTGTCCAAACTTGAAATCAATATTCTGTCAAATATTTTACTCTAAATATAATATCTTTTTCTTGAGCCATACGACCCATAAACAGCCAGTAAACTGCTTTCCATGACATATAACTGAACGAGTCACAACATTTCCTCTGAACCGGTCGTCGGCTCATTGTAAGGCTCAAGACTTGTAATTTTTAAGGGAGTGGATAAGTCAAATTACATCGACGCCAGTATTTGACTGGTACTTTATTTTATCGATCCAGATGAGATGAAAGGCAAAGTTGACCAGTGGGGCTTTGAATCCTGAACGTAGAGCGCCTGAAGAAATGCCAACACGCTAACCATTCTGTCTGCTCGTCGCCTCTAACTATAATTACTGGGACATAATTTCACTTATAATTTCACGAAGTGACGGGAATCTGAACAAGGGGTGATGGACTCATGAACGTGATGCTCTACATATCCTGTTTTTTCAAAGGTATTGTATTGTGTCCATAGCCAAACTCAACATAAACTGTTGGAGAGGACATGAATAAAACTCAGGCGTTGCCTTTCGTCTTCTGATGAAAACACTACACTAAACGATTCTATTTGGAGAATTCCAGCATTTGAAGGCTTTTATGCAAATCCGCGATAATATTATATTAGTCCAGGACACCTAAGGTAATAGGTATATACAAAAATCTATAGGCTGTATATTAGAGCCGTAAGTTTCTCATTAGTTCTTCATAGATGTTCACCTCTTTCCCAAGTTTTGAGGAAACATTGATTAGTGACGGGCTACTGTTCTCGTAAATAGAGCATGACATTTTTCTTCCTGTCTCAGATAACAATACCTCACCTATAATGTTTACTCTGGGCTCCTGTTCTTATTGGAATGCACTCCCAGCTTTCATAGATCTTGTATATTTGTATGAATGTATGTATTTGCAACTTATGGAAATCATGGCGTTTGCGAATTTGCACATTTTGATCTCCTGTACATGTTACAGGCTAATTCTCTGGAATGAATGTTACGAAGGGGTTCTTCGCGGAAGGCCTCGTTGGAGGCCCAACCTTCCGAGTTGCTTTACACGGCTCACAAAAACTGAAGGACTGCTGCAATAAGTGTGTGAATCTGAAAGGGGAACATGTTGAATAAAATCATAATTAACTGGTCCCCCTGTATTTTCTTTTACTCAAAGCCAGGAAATTTCAGCACCCCCTCATACATACATACATACATACATACATACATACTTATGAGGGAGTGTTGAAAAGATCCTGACTTTAAGGGTATCTTGAAAGGTCTGGCTGGAGATCCAACCTTCTGAGCTCTTTTACAGGGCTTAGAAAAACTGAAGGACTGCAGCAATAAGTGTGTGAATCTGAAAGGGAAATATGTTGAAGAAAATCATAATTAACTGGTCCTCCTGTATTTTCTTTTACTCAAAGCCAGGAATTTTCAGCACCCCTTCATACATACATACATACATATATATATGTGGGAGTGCTGAAAAGATCCTGGCTTTAATGGTGTCTTGAAAGATCTGGCTGAAGATCCAGCCTTCCGAGCTCTTTTACAGGGCTTAGAAAAACTGAAGGACTGCTGCAATAAGTGTGTGAATCTGAAACGGGAATATGTTCAATAAAATCATAGTTAATTGATCCTCCTGTGTTTTCTTTTACCCGAAGCCAGGAACTTTTCAGCACCCATCTCGTATAATTTAATTAATCCTTTAACTCTTCCCTTAATAGCTTCATTGTAAGCTTCTAAATAGTTGCGTCCTCTCTTGGTTTGTGAAGCTCAGCTTCTGAAATCGGTTAGATATATAACCAAATACATGAATAACCACTAGTATTAATCTAAATATACACTTCAGAAGCAGTACCAGCAGATTTTCCCCCAGATCGCTATAAATGTCTTCTTTTTCTTTAATGTTTAATGTTCTCTTAACGTGCACATTATGACTGTGCATATTGTCTTTTCTGTCTCAGCTCATTACATCGCGAATGCTGTGTTTGCACTTTACAGAGATGTCGACAAAAGCAGTTATCCAGTTTTCTTTTATTTTATTGTGTATATACCCTGCAGATTATTCTATATTCTTGCATTTTGATTTTTAGGAGGTCTTCCTTTTTATGAATTGCATTGTTTAGTCCTTTGACTATTACAGCATATCTTATCGGTAAATATTGTCGAGATTAGATTTTCCAGCAGCTTCTTTGATGTGGGTGATATCTCCCTTATAACTGAGTGAGTTAGTTGCATAACCAAATGCTCCAATATTCTCATATATGTTTGTGCGTATGTGTGTATATGTATGAATGAATATCCCATCTCTGTTGTTTAGATATAATTTATCTACAAATTCCTAGAAGCATATGCAGTGAACTATTCATAGTCCTGTTACACAAATATGCGCACCCGCTCTAGCGCGTACGCACATATACGTACACACATACACTTTCAGCTAAAACGTCCATCAAAGCTATTGTTCACGAATGCATGTAATAAATAAAATATGTGGATAACACTACATATTTATTCTTTGTCTCTGTTAACCATCTGACGCTGCATTTCAAAAAGACAAGGATGAAAACGTCAACAACATTAGAACTGACTTCCAGAACACAAAACCGCAAATAGATAAAGCAAAGTTGTGCGGCAGTGACAAGCTTCACTTATAGCACATTATACATACGAGCTTCTGAATATTTTTCAGTTTTTCTTTTGTCTGACAAAATTTTGCTCTCCAAATTGACCGATGTCTGGTGGGGACAGTTGTAACAGAAGTGACAACGTAGGGAAAAACAACATACCTGTGGCTAGCAATTGTCAGTTACCTCGAACAGCATATCTTTAAAAGGTTATGCTTTTAGGTAGATCTAGCTGCTAATACTAGCAAGTTGATCAACCATCTATATTCTCTCTCATTAGACCGTGGGGTAATGTTTGTGGCCTGTTGTGGTTAAAATATTTTCCTACAAGACGTTTGATACATATTTCTAGATGTGATCCAGAGATTACTTCTGTATATTACAGTTCCACCGTCCCACATTATACTAATGCGGTATACATTTTTCTCTTTTAGAGTGTAGGCATTATTTCGGAGCTAAAGCATTGTTTAGAAATCCAACCTTTATGACGCAGACTTCGTTATATTACAAATATGTGGTGAACTTGAAAGGGCATCAGACGCTGTGAGGCGTCGCGTTTTTGTAGAGAATTTTATGGTTTTATATGCGTATTATGAATAATTCTTATTTAATAACACGTATCATGGATGAAGAGAGCGAAAAAGTAAGAGTCAGAATAGAATCAAAGAGTGTGGAGAAACATGGCAATGGACCAGCTTCGAGGAAGAAGAGCAGATGATGTATTATGGTGGATCGTAGTGGAGAAGGTTATAGCTTCCGATCTTCAAGAACGAGGCTGAGGTTGAATATTAAGATAAAGATTATTGTGCTAACTTGTGACGGAAGGAGGATAATTTTCTCGAGTAATTTTTAAATGAACACAGTAACATAATTCTAAGGGAAATAAATAAATAAGAGATATAACATTCAATATTTTCCCATAACTTTGACGTTAACCCACTGTGGTGGAAACAAAACTGAGATGAAAATATTTCAACCAGAGAGAGAGTGGGGGCACACACACATATATATATATATATATATATATATATATACAGAGAGAGAGAGAGAGAGAGAGAGAGAGAGAGAGAGAGAGAGAGAGAGAGAGAGAGAGAGAACGAGGCAGATAGAGATCAGGGGCGAAAGTTTAGATTTTATAACTCCAAGGAAAATTGATCTATAAACCGTAAAGCTGAAATTAAACATAAAGAAGAGAAATTAAAATAGCTGTCATTTTTGATGGTCCGGGTATAAAGAGAAAAGCAGAAGTGAATAATCAGTAGTGTGTATTTAATAAATAACAAATATGACTCGACAAAGATGCAATAGATTTCAATGATATTTCCGAGTAATTAATTTCCAAAAAGTTAGATAAATAAGCAATTTTTACATAAGGTGAAATTTAATTTTAAAGGACATCATTGATCTTGAGTAAATCATAGTTTTTCTCTTCTACAATCCTGTACATTGATTGTTTTAAAAATATAACCGTTGCATCTTACGACAAAATGGTGTCTTTCGATGTTGCTTTTGCTTTCAAGAAAAATGAAAAGCGATGTAAACAAAACTCTGTTGTGAAGTTTTGTTCTTCGATGCATCCACTGAAAGGATAGAATAATTTAGTGGAGCGAAAAATTAAAGTTATATAAATCGTTATCTTTACTTTCTCTTTTATTTATTTTTTATTTTCTTAACCCTCATTTATAACTTACACTTAAAATCGAATGAATTTGACTATCAAGTGCCTCAAAATTACATTTTGCAGAAAACTTCATTCTCGAAAACTATTCATAAAGAAAATAAAGAATTCCTTGTGGCAATTTATCTGGCTAGAATGTATTAAGTTGCACGTGAGATGTCTCGGTTTTTCACAGCATAAGAAAAATGATTTCCTTTTATACTTTTCTTTCCTAGAAAATAAATAAAAAGTAAAAAAGGAAAAGAGTATACTTGCTGAGTTTCTTTTATAAAACTGTCGAAGTTAACTGATCACATTTAAATTTAAATTTAATAGCTTTTGTATAAGTCTCTGTCAAATCGTACTCACACACACATACACACACACACACACACACACACACACACACACACACACATATATATATATATATATATATATACTATCGTTGAGTTGCATTTGTGCATATATTATGCAACTATTTAAGTTTAATATCTTTTTCTGTTCGTCGTTTAATATCAGCCATAGAATTTAAAATCTAACTGATTTATATTTTTTCTTCCTCCATTTTCTAATTTATAATCCTGCTGAGAGATGACCTTTTAAACAGGCACCTTTTGCGTTTAGTCAATTTTACCTGTTTGGAGACATTGCTTTTTATCAAAGTTATCACATATTATTGTAGAAGTGCCCTACAGTGTACTCACACATTTTAATTATATTCTACCGCAATAGAAAATCTGAAAGTTTCTTAGTTCAAACTTCAACTCCTTTCCTTGTATTCAATCTGGCTCCTCGCCTAGTTTCACTTGTCACAGACTTGTCATAATCAACTGACAACCGTACCTGTAAAAGGTAAAGCCCGGCAAACAGCCAAATTGAATTCAAGATCAGTTGAAGTTTGAATTGACAATCGAAATATTTCAGATTTTCTATTTAGCCATGCTTTAATTAAGTGGTGTTAGAATCAGCTTCGATACTTAGTTTAGTCGATAAAGTCAATTAACATTGAAATCCGTTTACATGGAAAGGTTTAATTACTTTCCTCTGGACTAACCTTATCGATTTTTAATATGCTGAGTTGAAACCTACTTGTAAAGAATTATCGAATTAGGTCAGAATATTCTACATAAGAAAATATACAGTAGCAAATTTCATATTTGTTGCGTCAACTGTGCAGGGGACCAAATATGACCGAAAAACAATCTCAGATATGAAAAATTGCCTCAAAATATCTACAAGAACTGTTATCAGATATAAAGCACAAACAAGAAGTTCAGGAGAGCTAAAGTCATTGGAAAAAATTAACCCCTAGTCATTTTCTCTCTCTCTCTCTCTCTCTCTCTCTTTTTTTCGGTCTCTCTCCATATTTTTCCGTCTAATCTCTTTCTGATGAAGAGCGTAGGCTCCAAACGTCAAAGATTATCCCATTCTTCCCGAGCATCAAACTAATAAACCTGCTTGTTGTTCCCTGAGCTGTCTTCGTCATTTGTTTCCTGTAGATTTAAACTGTATATATATATATATATATATATATATATATATATATATATATATATATATATATATATATATATATATATATATATATATATACACGGCAGCTTTCGTCCTATATATATATATATATATAAAATGTAGGTATGTACATATATGTATGAATATATGCATATATTTATATATTATTTATATTATTATATGATCGCACGCCACGCATCCTTTTCCAAGTAAGTTTTATCTTAATAATTACGATGCGCACTCTTCTCTGTCTATCTCTTCTCTGTATATCTCTTCTCTATCTATCTCACTCCCTCTCTTGTTCTTCATCCTTTCTGTTTTTCTCTCCCACCCTTTCCCTATTCTTCTCTCTCTTTCACCGTTCCCCCTCTCTCTCTCACTCTTCCTCCTTGACGTTTTCGTCGCTGACACGTGACAAAAAGAGATCTCTCTTTCTGTCCACTGCCTTCCCAAAGAAAAGACGTGTTTTTTTCTGTCTCTCCTCTCATGGCACGTCTACCTAGCGTTCATAATAATTTCTCTATCGTCTTGGCTCAACAGCACTCACCGTTCGTTTTTACTGTCTTGTTCTCACTGTTCTGTTTTTGCTTAAACTTTCACCCTCCGCAAAACAAATTCCAAATTTTATTTAATTTGCTTTGCGGGAAAGACTGTTCCAATGAAGTCGCGTATTGTCCTTGCCTTTGAAACGTTGAGTAGATGGAACAGGTACAATTGACGAAGGGGTATACTCTTTATGTTGCATGTCTCGTTTCTCTGGGGGGTTTTTTCGGTGTTCGAAAAAAGTTCGTTTTCTGTTTTCGTTTTTATGTTTTCGTTTCTCAATCTGTTTAACGTTTTTTTGATGTCCTGTACCCATATATGCATGTATATATACATATAGATGTAGGTATGTACATGTATATATATATATATATATATATATATATATATATATATATATATATATATATATATATACATATAGATGTGTGTGTGTGTGTCATTGCCTGCATTGTCACCACTGCTTGATGTCTTCACGTCCCCGTAACTTGGCAGTTCGGCAAAACAGACTTTAAACAGAAATTAATTATGTTGATTCGTGCGACTAAAAGCTTTTAATGCTGTGCCTCGGGATGGCCGCAGATTAAAGGTTGTAACAGGTAAAAGATGCCATTGTAGAGATTAGTAATATACTTTTTTTGGTTAAGTCAGTCTTTTGCTATTCTCAGTTTCGCCTCAGGGCACCCAATCATAACTTGCCTGAAGGCTATGTGCATCCGCAGCCGAAACTGAGAGTAATAAGAGACCGTTTTCATCGAAATAGAAATACTACACCCACGCGCGCGTGCACACACTCACACACACACACATGATTGCATTATCTAATCTGCTTTTCTTTTTAAGGTGGTTAATTGAGGAAGAATTTTATTGCCTTTTCTTCTATGTTAATTGACCATCATACAGAAGCTCCCTTGATGGCTCATATGTTCTTCTGTAAGAACTTTAATATCGGGACTTATAAAGAAGACAAGACAAACGATTTACTTCTGTTTAGAATTTTTGCTGTGTAAAAACACTTATTACAAGCATAAGACAACTGGCGACTGGTAGGATAGAAAGATAAAACTGTTTGTGAATGATACCCATGAAGAGAACAGTCTGCAGAAGAATATGGAAATATTTTCAGAATTTGCTTTTTCACAAAACTGCAAGAAAAAAAAAAAAAAAGAGTGTTGCAGAAATAAAGCATTCTTACACAAACGGAATTTTTATCCTTAAACAAACAACTGATGAAGGCGAACATCAGTCTTGATTATACAACAACAACACATCAACTGTTTCAGCTGTGACACATACAAATAATCAAAACGAATGTAGCAACCAACCAAAAACCAACAACTTTACGCACATCATAGGAAATTACGAAACCAGGAAGACACGATGTGTACCAGCTCAAAACTAGGGGCATATGAAAGCTTTAGAAATATAATATACATTCCTTAGAAACTGGGTAAACAATATTATCGGTTGTTTGACTTTTTTTTTTGTTTTTCCATTTAGCATCTAACAAAATCAAGTCTATCAAGCCAAAAACAAAAGCAATGAAGTTACCACCAGAGTTGAGAGTCGACGCCATGCTTTTCAAACGTGAGGATATTTAAACATTGACGCGCAGGCAGTATGGTAGCTGATTTTATTGGATGATACTTAAAAGCGTTTCATAAATGTTCATGTAAAGAAACAAATCTAATAGAGCCCTGCTTTCGCCTCAATCAACCATTGTTGATGGCTGAGGTATGACGAGTTCGTTTCAGCGCTCGTTCGCCTAAAATATGAAACATGCATACGAGGTCTGATCAATAAGTATCCGGACTGTTGCTGTAGTAACGAAGCTAAAGCATTCGGAGTAAAGCCGCTTGGTACAGATTGACCTAGCACTCTATTGTGCAAGTACGCTAAGTTTCAACGTTCTAGCTCACTTTCGCTGTTCACCGCAGTGATAGGAAGGAACGTGTGTAGTATGTGATCGTTGCCTTGACTATGACACTGAAAGTTGTCATGGCAAAACCTGCTCAGAGACCTACGCAAAATTGCAGAAAGTGTATGGAGAGGAGTGTATGAGCTGCACACAAGTGTACGAGCGGTTCAGACATTTCCAAGATGGCCGGAAAATGTCGATATTGACGGGTAATCACAGGGATATGAGTTCGAGTCTCATGGCTGGCCGGTAACATATTTTTCTGCAATGTATGGATAATGTATCCTGATCACGCTATTTATTGATATTATCACGCGTTTGAGAATAATAAAAAAAATATTTCTGTATCTTTCAATACATCTCAACGCTTCTAAAACAAACTTTGTTTGTTTACTTTCATCGTAAGTTGAAGTTAACGTTAGCGTCTTATGAAGCTAAATTTATAAGTTCTAAAATTGCAGAAGAATTCGTTACTGGGCAGTTTAGCTTAATGGTAAAGCACTTGACGCGTAATCATAGCGATGTGAGTTCTAATCTCATAGCTGGCCGGTAACGTATTTTTCTGCAATGTACGGATAATTTATCCTGATCACGCAATTTATTAGCATTATCACGCGTTTGAGAATTAAAATATATATATATATATATATATATATGTGCATGTGAAGGCGCATGGCTCAGAGGTTAGACCATTGGGCTCACAGTCATGAGATAGTGAATTCGATTCCCCGACCCGGCTATGTGTTGTGTTCTTGGGCAAGAGACTTTATTTCACGTTGCTTCTGTTCAGTCAGCTATAGAAATGAGTTGCGACGTCGTTGGTACCAAGCTGTATATAGATAGATAGATAGACATACTACTGGGTTAATTGTTCCACCAGACAGTGTTGCTGCAGAAAATTTTGATATAGAATGCTTATCTGCATACGAACAATGCCATTGCCTTTTTGATAATAATAAAGGTGACACGCCTAATGACCCATGTCAGGGTGTGTTTTGGACTACAAATAAAATTCTCTGGACGATCTATTTATCGTATATATTGTTCTTTTTCCTTTGTTTTATATGTGAGTAATTAGAAAATTCATTGTTGATATTTATACGAAATAAATATTTAAGGAAGGAATACTAATGAAACGCAAGTGCTTGATATGTATGGAATTTGTCTGCTTAAGTACGCTCGGATATGAACCAATTTGGTGATTTTCTGCTACTTAGATTTGTGGGAAATTTTAATATATAATAAAATCGGTCATCCTGCACTTATTGGTTAAGGAAAAGATTTATTACAACTTGTGGCTTGTTCATTTTATCACGCAAATTTACCAGACTATCACCTAAGTCTACCAGTAAATATATTTTTCTTGCCTTACTTTGCATATTTCACTAACAACAATATCATAACAAATCTTCTCTAGAAATTTAAAGTTATACTATTCCTTACTTTTTGGTGTTGTTTTATTTATTTAGTCGCAACTCATTTCTATAGCTGACTGAACTGAAGCAACGTGAAATAAAGTGTCTTGCCCAAGAACACAACACATAGCCGGGTCGGGGAATCGAATTCACTATCTCATGACTGTGAGCCCAATGGTCTAACCTCTGAGCCATGCGCCTTCACATGCACACGCATATATATATATATATATATATATATATATATATATATATATATATATATATATATATATATATATAATGCTAATAAATATATATATATATATATATATATATATATATATATATTAATTCTCAAACGCGTGATAATGCTAATAAATATATATATATATATATATATATATAATGCTAATAAATATATATATATATATATATATATATATATATATATATATATATATATATATATATATATATATATATATTAATTCTCAAACGCGTGATAATGCTAATAAATTGCGTGATCAGGATAAATTATCCGTACATTGCAGAAAAATACGTTACCGGCCAGCTGAAACAAATGCATCTCAGCTTTAAATAATCTCGTCTTTTTGTTATATATATCTAGAACCACATTGTCTAACATGTGCTTCCTTTTCAAGATAGAAAAGTGACATGTGAGGAAAACGTTTGCAGCCATTTCTAGTAGATTGAGCAATTATTGCGTAGATACTTCTTTGTTATAGGAATCAACATATTTTGATTTCAAACTGAACATCGACTCCACGACCTTACAAATACTGGAAGACAAATAAAGATCAGGGGTGTCACTCACCTCCGTGAGTTAAATAATAAGACACAGAGACTACTGCATCATAAACAGAATGCGGAAAAGAGAGATATAGAGAGAAGCCAGAAATAAAAGCAGTAAAAAGAAAGAAAGAAAGAGAAAAGAAAGAAAGGGAGGGAGGGGGGGAAATGGGGTCCTGCAATGAAACATTTTGCAAATTTGCTACGAGTATTTTGCTTTGTATTTCAAATTTCTTTAATGTATAATCTGAGAAACAGACCATAGTTATACTTCAAAGCCACTAATCTACCAATAAAAACAGTAATTACATTCGCCATATTTTTCTTTCCTTTTGGCTTTCATTCTTTCTTCCTTTATTTTTCTCTTTCTTTCCTTTCTCTTTCTTTCTTTCTTTCTTTCTTTCTTTTCTCTTTCGTTCATTATTTCTACAAATGTTTTTTTCTGCATTATTTACAGGAATTGTTAAACTGAAAGATTATCTCTGATCTTTTTGTATTATTATTATTATTATTATTATTATTATTATTATTATTATTATTATTATTATTATTATTATTATTATTATCATCCTCATCATCATTATTGTTGTTGTTGCTGTTATTTTTGTTGTTGTTGTTATTATTATCATTATTGTTGTTGTTGTTGTTAACTCATTAGTATCTTATCGGAAGCATTTGTTGCTAATTATGAAAATATTTCCATCGATTGAAAGATGTTTTTGTTTCACTTTTATCTTTATATATTTTTACATCTGCTACTTACAGGAAGTGCTTTAAACTTAATATCTTAACATTGTTTCTTGTAGAAGTCAATGAAATGATTCAGGACATTCATTCACTTCACACGACTCGAAAATTATAAGGGATATTGCTTCGACAGTGTATCAAAACTTAGCCACTATATCGGCTTGTCAGAGTATAACTATTATTCAACACTACATTCCTCTGGTAGCATTAATAACAACCATAAGAACTAGTTCACCCCCTCCAAAAAGTACAATAATGCCTCGATATACGAGTTAATTTGTTCCCGTAGATAGCCCGTAAAGCAGAGTAATAATTTCCTACTGTAGCAATGAAATTTTATGCCGTCATTTTACGGCAGAACCAGTGTTGCTACTTGTATTGACTGTGGCAAAATGGCTGTTTAACTTTCTAATATCTATCATTAAATAAAACTCGTAAACCCGGAGTTTCGTAAAGTGGGTCCATGTAAAGTGAGGTATTACTGTACATCAGTATGATATAATAAAAATTTCGCCCAACTGAGTGTCCAACCTCTCTCTTTCTCCTTCTCTTTATCTCTCTCTCCCTCTCTTTCTCTCTCTCCCCTCTCCCTATCTCTCTCTCACACACACAGACACACCTATCAACTACATTAGATTTATTATTTTAACAACAATAGTATTGGCTTCAAAGTTTCGGCCAGCTGATGGCTTAGCTAGTCGATACTTCGAGGTTACTATCAATACTATTTTTGTTAAAAGATACTAAACTTGTACTGTACCAAATTTATTGAGTAATCATCCAATTTAATGTAAAACTTGTTTTTATCAGAATCGTATCACGCCGGACAAAATGCTTAGCAGGATTTCGTCTGTCCTTACGTTCTGAATTCAAATTCCACCACGATTTACTTTGCCTTTCATCCTTTCGGGGTCGATAAAATGAGTGCCAGTTGAGTATTGGTGTCGATGTTATCGACTATACTCCCCCCCCCCCCCCAAATTTCCAGCCTTGTGCCTACTGTAGAAAGCATTATAATATAAAAGCAAACATTAGTATATGTATGTATGCATGTATGTATGTCTGTATGTATGTATGTGTGTATATGTAAGTATGTATGTATATGCATACATATATATCATGCGTGTATGGTCAGATGCACGAACACTACTGTATGAGTTAGAGCTCCAGGTAGCTTATCATCATGCAGCTGGCTTTGTATAGTGGTTAGTCTACCACTGTACTTAGCAACGTTAGTAGTTATGATGCACAGAATATATGTAGGGGAAATTAAGATAAAGACCTACTATCAATTATTATTTCCAACGTACGTTTCACGATTGCAAGTATTTTAGAACTCAGCATCGAATGAGATCTAGTATTGGTTTCAAATTTTGGTAAGAGGCCAGCAATTTCATGGGAGAGGGTAAGACGATTACATCGACGCTCCCTTAGGACGAGATCTGATATGACAGAAGGTATGATGCAGCGAGCTGGGAAAAATGCTTACAGCATTTTGCCCATCTTTACCTTCTTAGGTCAAATTCCACCGAGGCCGACTTTGCCTTTCATCTTTTCAGGGTTCGATAAAATAAGTACGATTTGAGCATTGGGGTCAAATTAATGGGCTTATCTTTTCCCTCGAATGGTGATTTCCAGTCTGAAAATCACTATCCAGACCAATCTCACCACCACCACGGACTTCTCAGACATCACACTCGGCTTGGGCTCCGTTACGTATAGGCCGTACCGCAAGCCAAATTAGAGGCTAACGTACATCAACTCAGCCTCCTGTCATCCGCCCATTGTGTTAAAAAATCTGGTGAAGTGTGTTAGCAAGAGGATTACGAATCTATCATTCAGCCAAGAGATTTTTGATGCAGCATCCCCTACTATAACAAGGCTATAGCTGCTAGCGGATTTAGGGACCGCATCTCCTATACGCCGGGCCCCAACATCCGTAGAAGGAAGTGTCGCAAAAATATTATTTGGTTTGCCCCAACCCCACTTCTCTCTTAACGTAAAAAAAGTCTGTAGGTAGGATATTCCTTAAGTTAATAAAGGAATATTTCACACGTTCACATAGGTACTGATGCATTTTCAACAGGCACAACCTTAGGTTCTCTTTTAGCTGTGCCACCAGTATTAAGTTCATGCTAGTTAGCACCCATAGGCCACGAACCCAGTGAGAGGCCACTGCGAAACCAAGGTAGTCGTCTATCAAGCTGTGGTACTAATAGCAGCAGCAACAGCAATACATCAGCTCCCCCAGTAGCAGCAGCAGAGACACGAACAGAACCAGCGGCAGTACCATCGCTAGAGATAACAGCTACAACATCAACGACAGCAATGGCAGTATCCCTAACGGCATCAGCAACATCAGCAGCTTCTTCAACGGCTACCACAATAGCCGGTTCGACTGTTCCAATAGTAGCAGCAGCAGCAGAGATACGAACAGAACCAGCGGCAGCACCACCCACAGCGACGACAATAATAACAATAACAACAACGACGACGATGACAGCAATGGCAGTATCCCTAACGGAAATAGCCAACAATATCTATAACAGCAGTGACAACGCTCCCGTCAATGACGATGACCATAACAATAACAGCACCATTACCAAAACTAGTAGTGGAGGTACAAACACCACCGCTAGCTCCAATGACGCCAACACCAACAGCGCCTGTCCAACAACAGGGGTAGCAGCAGCGCCAACACCAACAGACACAGCACCGCCAACACTCGACCACGGAGGTACATCGGTTGCTCCGGGAACACGTTCAAACAACGCTCTCCAACAACAGATCTTCCTTCGGGATACCGGAAAGGAGATACGTTTCATCATTGGCCAGCCATGTATGGCAGCTGAAAGACTACGAGATTCCATACACAATATCATGGAGAGTCCTAGAAAATCCAGGCCCCTACATAAACGGGACTAAGCTCTGTGAATTATGTATAGAGGAATGGTCGAGGATGCTAAAGGACTCCCTCAACCGGGGAACATCCCTAACGCCAGAACCTAGGTCTTAGAAACCTGCTTGCATTTCAGGAAACTCTTGCTGCCTATTGGAACCCACAAGATAACAGGGTCACTTGCGATCCATACCCAAAGGGAGACAATTCTCTGTTGCTGACATTGAGTAGCGATGTCCTTTCCTCCTCCATACTCTAGAGAGGCCACTCTCTAGAGAGGCATTAAGATAACAGGTTTTGGAATCTGATGATACACCGGAAAGCTAAGCGCCTTATGGAAGTGAAACTCATGGTAATCCCATAAACCGGCCTTATCTAACTTTATATATATATATATATATATATATATATATATATATATATATATATATATATATATATATATATATATATATATATATATATATATATATATATATATATATATATATATATATACATATATAGATAGATAGATAGATTCAAGATTGAATATGGTACTAATATTTAGGCACCAGAATATCGTATGGTATGGTATTATACAAAAACCATTCTTTTTTCAGTCCCTTAAACCTTAGTAAACACATTATTATAAACTAATATAAATCCGATACTAATTTTTAGTCTCATTATAAAAATAAAGCTTACCTATGTGTCTCCTAAATAGTATCATTATTTTTAGCTAAAATTTCTTAAAATAATTCAAAATAGTTTTCATGAAACCAATATACTTAATATCCTTAAACTTTACACCCTATCTATAGCCCCTAAATTCAATACTGACATTACTTCATGATTTTTGTATAAACTAATTACATCTCATTTTATTTTATTTTATTAAACATACCTCTTATTGTTAAAATATTGGTTAAACTAATATTGTTATCTGTAACTATACTGATACTCTATTCAGACTAAAGGAAAATAACCTATTTGACCCATATACCTAGGGTCTTAATTCCTCAACATTTTGATAGTAGTAGAATGACCTGGTACCACTCTGACCAGAGAAACCTTTATAATCTAATACTTTTATAGCCATGTCCATGCATACTGCTTACACCTTCCCTTTACTTAGAAGTAATTGTCCCTTATGCTATCACCGCTAGATAAGAGGCAATAAAATCAGAGACAGTTAGAACTTTTGCCTAGAATCAATTACTAGCCTGATAGACTCGGCTATGTCAAGATGGATTTATGTATTCTTCCTCCCACTTGGATTTTTATGTTTTCTTCCTCCCACTTGGATTTGAAATGTTGCCACAATTATAATATGTCTATTCTACTGTAATTTTCTGCATTTTCGTGCAGCTGAAGATTGCTCTTCATATTGCATTTAATGTAATGCTCGCATTACTTAAATAAATGGAGTAGCATGAAACGTGCGTACTGCAATCATCTTTGAAATCCGTGTTGCTTATTCTGATTTTATATATATATATATATATATATATATATATATATATATATATATATATATATATGACCAGGGCGTTGACATGAGCAATGATGTATCTTTTCAAGTGCATATTACCGATTTGGTAATGAATTGTAGACGGCTAGCTGGATGGATCTTCCGAACTTTCAAAACAGGAGAAAAGGAGACAGTGATGGTCCTTTGGAAGGCATACCTCCTCAGCCGTTAGGAATACTGCTCCCAACTATGGTCACCATACAATATCAAATTTTCGGCGGAACTCGAAGCAATCCAACGAAGCTACACTAAGAAAATCATCTCAATGCAGCGTATCAACTACTGGAAAAGACCGGAAGAATTAAAACTCTTCTCCCTAGAATGAAGGTGGGAAAAATATGCAGTGATATACATCTGGAAATCCAGGAAGGCCTTGTAGCAAACTTTGGCACTGAAAGTTACTCAAACTGCAGAACGAGGCGCCACTGCATAGTGCCAAAGATCCCAGCATCGCCATCAAAATACAAGACCAGATACTAAACAGCTTGGGTTTCAAGGGCTCTTCAATATCCTTCCAAAATGCCTGAGAGACCTGCATAGTGTGGATGTAGGTACCTTTAAAACAAAACTGGATCTTCTCATCTCAAGGGTTCCAGACGAGCCTACCTCACGGCAGGAAACACATATGAGGGCAGCAGCATCAAACCTTATTGACCAAATGCCACTTATCAGAAATGTTTCAAATGATGGTGTAACTCAGTCAACGGTGGTGCCCCAGCATGACCATAAATTTGAGCTGAACCATTTTAAAGATTTAAAGATATATATATATATATATATATATATATATATATATACAGAGAGACAGAGGAGAGGAGAAAGGTAGAGTTGCACAAAGTAGCGTTTATAATAATATATAATAATACAATGATACATTCGAGCGAAGAAAGACTTTTCGCTGCGAAAATAGTGTCGGGAGAAATTGCTCCCCGTAGACAGCATATGTGAAAGTAGATTGACCTTTGACTAACATTATCGGATTGAGGGATGCCTGCATTTCTGCGTTGTTACACATCATCAACTACTGATACCAAATATCGACTTCAACAACTCCATCGGAACGATAGTTCTAATATAGATATGGACAGGATATAACAAATCTATTGGCATCCCCCAAATCACATAGATTGAGGACTATCACTTGAATCTTTTGTTCTTCGACATATCACCTTTTATAATAGCAATAACAAAAGTCAGGACAAACTTTGAACATAAGAAAATCCTTTAAAATCTCATCTTATTGTTTGTCTGCGGGTAATATATAAATTGCGCTAAAATATACTAACAAATAGAATATCTTGACATTTACAAAAATAACGAGTAAATAAGTGAAACAATGTCGTATCTATGGAGAATTCTTCTCGGAAAGCTTAAATTTGGATTATGAATGAAGAGCTTCAAGATCATCTTGATGATATGTGTATCTGTTTTCCCACGAGGGTACGTGATATCTGATGATGTGAGAACAAGACCGAAGAGGAGATCTATGGTCACATCTTACTCAGCTCTTCAATTTTACAGCGTGGAGTAGACTTTGCTGGCTGCTGCTGCTATTGCGCAGAACAACAAACAAAATATCAGATGCAATTTTGGAGATTTCTTCCCTCGAATAGTGGACGAAGATTACTCAATTATATAGATATTATTTGTAGAGATATTCAACATAAATGTGAGGCCTTCTTAAAACTATTAGTTGGCAGAGATTCCGGGCGCAGCATTGTGAAACTGATCACCGTGGTGGAGGAGGTGATATGAAAAAGAATGTGATATGCACCTTGATTAACTACAAAAAGTTTTTGGATTCAGTCTCAGAGAAGTGGTTTATCAAAATGCTGAAGATACAACAGTTTGACCTCACCAGTATAAACTTCATAAAACTGCGATGAAGAAGTAGCAAGCAATATTTACGATTCCCAGCAATGACAGGCTCACAGAGACATTGTACAGGGTTATACTAATGCGATAAGGGGAAAACTGTGTGAAGGGTGTCCAATAAAAGCCACAAAAAAAAAAGAAGTTCCAGTTTTGGAGAATGCAAATCTCCAAGAATTTTAATGATTGTAAATTTGCATATCTGAAATTAATTTGGTTATTATCAGATGTTAATTTCTTAAATATCAGATTTGGAAATCCAATTTTGTTTTGTGCATTTCTACACAAAGTTGTATGCATGAAGTCATAATATGAATATTTTTTCTTTCTTTCTTATTTGTGTCATAAATCGGGTTATATTTTCCTTTATGCAATATTGTTTCCTATATTTTCTCAAGCTCTTCCGTCTCCTGTTCCAAAGCCAAAGGGAAAATATTTATTTTTTGAACAGAGTATGCGGCATCATGAACTTCTGTTCATATTATATATAAAACTGGATGAGAAAATAAGAGAATACTGCAAAAATATCTAAAAGAAAGTAAAAATCTAAACTTGATATCAATGATAAAAATCCGCTCTCAAATTTACCTGATTCTTGATCCTATTTGGATTCAGGATCTCTCATATTTTCGAACGCAGTGGTAAGAAATTATTTGCACAGAAACTTCAACTAGACTTGAAGCGCTATTCCAAGGAGTGGCTGATACTTGCGGAAATGTTCTCATTGTTATTTCTTGATTTAGAGCATGTCATGTAAAATACTTTGCATTCTTTTATTTTTACCATTGTTCGTAACAAAGCTAAACGTAGTCTATGGGCAAAACTATCTATGAATAAAGCAAGTGGATATTTCTTTTCAACTATTGACTGCAAGCCATCCAACTCCCCATACTTGACAACGCCATCTCAGCTTACACGTATATTACGAAATTTGTAACGAATGTGCAAAGAGTTGTTCTGCTTCGATAGACGTTCTCAACCTCGAAAATTCGTTCACATAACTTAGCACTCAATGCAAAACGAAGCCCATATAACATAAATTGGTACTGTCAGTGGTTTCAAAAAGCATTGCAGAAAGGAATTTTGTGTGTTTTGATCATTTTTTGTTATTTCATCAACTGCAATATATTGACACAGTCTCTACGAGGTAGTTATGTAATAAACTGGACATTCCACTGAAAGTTGTAGTATTGTCAAGGAAACATTTTAACTCGCTGTCATAATTGCTTAGCACATCAATAAATCCGACGTAGTTACAGTATTTAACGAACTAGTTATTGGCCTTATCAGGACCTCTAAATACTTGCCTCTTTTAACAAAATAATATACTACATCAAAAGAACGTTCCATGAATTTTCTGTTCCGTTTAACAATTTATGCTCATTGTCTGGAACATTCCTTTGATCACTCAATCCAGTTTTACCAGAGGACTTTTATTTTCTCCTGATATTACAACATGCAAGTGATTTGCTTATAGTCTGTATATTTTAATTGCTTTATGTACATGTGACAAATCCTTACATCTATCTGTAAGTATTCAATATAATTTTATCATTTAAATACAGAAGACATCAGCAACAATAAACTCTTAGCACACTAATAAATCCAGCAAGCCTTTCTATTGTTGATGTAAATTTTAATGATAGTGATCAGGCAGAACCGTTAGCGCATCGGACGAATTGCATTTCTTCCGGCTCTTAACATTCTGAGTTCAAATTTCTCCGACGCTGACTTTGTCTTTCATCCCCTTGGTGTCGATAAAATCCGTACCAGTTGAGCACTGGGGTCAATGTAATCGCGTAACCCACTTCCACAAAATTGCTGGCCTTGTAACACAATTTGGAACTATCATTAACGTACATGATACGTTTTGAAACACAGATTTTTTTTTTTAACACTTAAAGGAAAATTAAATTTAGATATATGCTGGCCTTCTTTCCACAAAAAACTTTCTTATTGAAGAGTCATGAGATCTAGTTTGGGGGCAAATTAAAACTAATTAAATATATCGAATGACCTCTGAATGTCAACTAAACTTCTTATGTTCTACGATGGTATTAGCTCTAGTCTTATACAGTAATACCGCCTCTTTCAAAACAAAATCTACCAAACTAGAAAACAAATTATATCATTATCATTGAAAAAATGAATAATACTTTTATTAATGTAATAAATTAATAATATCATTATTAATTTAATAAAACAATAATGCAATTATTAATGTAATAAATTGATGATACCATCATTAATTTAATAAATTAATAATAGTTTGAAATTTCAGAGTAATATAAATTGAATTTATAATATTTTTCCAAAACGTTAACGTCAGTTTTCAAGTACTACGATAATGGTGAGGCTAGTTGTCGACGATATTGTAAAACAGGAAATGGATATGAATTTACGATTGAACTTAATGAACAGATACTACTACTACTACTACTACTACTACTACTACTACTACTACTACTTACTTCAGACGAAAAGTAGTATAATAGTTGTAGAAGCAAAAGCAACACATCAGCAGCAGCAGCAGCAAACGTAGTACTAGTAGTAGTAGTACTCGTAGTAGCAGTAGCAGCAGCAACAGTAGTAGCTGTAGTAGTGGTAGTAGTAGTAATACAACAACATTGGTAGCCGCCGCCGCAGCAGCAACAGCAGCAGTAGTAGTAGTAGTAGTAGTAGTAGTAGTAGTAGTAGTAGTAGCAACAGTAGCAGCAGCAACAGCGGCAGTTGTAGTAGTGGAAGGAGCAGTCAGCAGTACGCTGCATGTTTTCAAATCCTCTAGTAAAATTAAGTCATTAGTTGTCATCTTAATTCCAAAATATGATTTTATATTGTAAATGATGAGGAGGTTATGCAAATGGAATACGACAGTGGATTGAAAAGTTCATATGTTGACTATGAAAGAGTGATGCTAGAGCAGTGAAATTTTGCATGCATTAACTTCAATAATAATAACAGCATTGTATCTTTCCAAGTAAACTGACATGTGACCGTTCAAAGAAGACTTCAAAAGTAACCAGTAGAGACTTCTCTTGAAGACGGACAAAATTTGGAATCGTGAGGTCATCAGGTACCTGCAGAAAGAGGATTTATCACCCAAGGGCATTCATACTGACATGGTTGCTATATTATGGGATGATGCTTCGGGTTTTCCAACAGTACAAAAGTGGGCAGCTGAATTTAGGAGGAAAACATTGATCATATTCACACGATGATGGATGACAAAATAGCCAGTGTTGTGAGCATACCTCGTGAGAGAGTTGAGAATATTCTGCATAATGAACTTAGCATGACGAAGGTTTCTGTTCCGTAGGTGCCACGTCTTCTGGACACCTGATCAACGTAGTTCGACGCACATACGATGAGACGTATTTTGTATGGTTGAAAATGAACATTATTGATAAATGCTCTTTTGTATGTTAAAAAAAAAGTCATGAAAACGGCGGTAACCTGCAGATACATATGCGTTGTGTACCGAGAGAATTCCTTGTGCCTAGTGTATAAAGTAATATTATCTTTATTAATTATAACCTGAGAAATATATCCCATATTTCCATTTTGAAAAACAAGAATTCTTTATATTCTGGGGGACATGCAAAGCAGTATTCAGTATTAACAAATGCTGTGTGAGTATGCCCTTACAATATTTTTATAGCTAACCCTACTGACGGTTTGTGAGACATAACGTCTATCTTTACAGAAAAAATCTGCCAATGTTTTCATATAAATAGTTGTGTAATTACAGATGAGTTGACAGATGTATTACTTAACTACCTCTGTGGCTTTAATGCAACAGCAAGATCGATAAAATTACTTAGATTTTCATCTCACGTCTGCACAACAATATAGTCATTTGGTATTGCTATGAGAGTAATTAGTACGCTTTTGTCATTCTTCTCATGAAAATTAATCTCAGGCATAATAATGTGCCATCTGGTGGTCTGCCGTCTCTATGCTGTTTTTATTAAGTTTTCCATTGTGATTTACAGAGACGAATGGATGTTTAAAATAGTAGGTGTATCTAAAGGAACATTGTATGTTATCATGTCAATAAGTATATTTTATTGGAACTACTGTTGGACATCCTGATCAAATATGGTGTATTATTACTTCAGAAAATACCTAACACAGCAAATTTTCGTCATCTATATTAGTGGAATTATGAAGTCGGCGAGCTGGCAGAATCATTAGCACGAATCTTGCCGATTAGCCTTGATTCTTCTATTTGTGTTTATTGACATATCCCAGGGTATGGTTGCTTTGTCATTTTCTGAGAACTATTCTGGTATATGCTTATACCATTTTTTGTGTTGTCCTTTCTTAGGGCTGACTCCATTTCTGTCATGTCTGTGGATATATTCTTTCTTGGCCAACACTGGGTAGCTAGAGAAATATGATTTATTGTTACTTCCTCATCACCATATATGCTACAGAAACTAATTATATCTTTCTTAATTTTGGTGGTTTCTGGGGTGCGGTGGGGGTTAGGGATTTAATTTTTACTATTTCTTCTCTGTTTGGCTTATCTCGGTATTTGCCATGTAAGGGCATTTCTTACAGTCGTTTTATCGTAGCATTTTAATCGTTTTACAGTTTTTATTGTTTCTCCTTTTGCCTCACATTTGTCTTGCATCATGACCTCTACTTTGTATTTTCGACATCTTTGAAGATAAAAAAGATGTTTTTTATCTTACTATCATTATGAAGGCGATGAGCTGGCTAAATCGTTAGGACATCGGTTAAAATGATTAGCAGAATTCCGCTCGTCTTTACGTTATGAGCCTCAAACTTATGGGTGGGGGGACTACTCGATTATACCGACCCAGTGTTTCGCTGGTACTTAATTTATCGACCCCGAAATGAATAAAGGCAAAGTCGACCTCGGCGGAATTTGAACCAAGAACATAAGGACGGACGCTAAGTATTTTCCCTGGGTGTGCTAATGATTCTGCCAGCTCGCCATATCAATGATCCTTTCTATTGGAAACACAAGGCTTCAGATTTGGGGGGATTAATAGTTCAGCACTGGTTTTGATATGACTTACCTATTCATTCCCTCTAAGATTGCTTACCTTGTGCCAAAATTTAAATGAATTATTATTATTATCAGTTATTACGAGGGGGTGCTGAAAAGTTACTGGTTTTGGGTAAAACACAATACAAGTGAATCAATGAATTATGATTTTATTCAACATATTCCTCTCTCGGATTCACACACTTATTGCAACGGTCCTCCAGTTTTTCTAAACTCTGTAAAAGAACTCGGAAGGTTGTGCCTCCAGCCAGCCCTTTCACGAAATTCTTATAGCCCGCAACTTTTCAGCACCTCTTCGAATATAATACTGATACAGGCAGTGATAAGGTAGAATGGTTAGTGCGTCGGACAAAGATACTTAACGGCATTTCCTCTGGCTCTTTACGTTCTGGGTTCAAGTACAGCCGAGGTCGACTTAGCTGCATCCTTTCAGAGCCGATAAAATAAGAAATATAAAATGAGCACTGGGGTCGATGTTATTGATTTTCCTCTTATCCTTAAAACTGCAAGCCTTGTGCAAAAATTATAAAGAATTATTGTTAATATTATCTTCATTACCTTCATAATAATTTTCATAATCAATTTCTTTCGTTTACAGAGTTTACAAATACAACAAAATGTGACGCCGTCATCACTCCTCGATCCAAAAGTATCAGTAATATATTATGAGTCTATGCAATCGACTTCGCTCTCCCTCTTTAAATTTCTCAATTTTTGATGATATTGTCCCTGTGATCGTCATTATCAATGATTAAGAACGCCGAGAAGTATATAGAAACGGTAAATTTTACTTTTACCCATCAACCTATTTCTGCTGGCAAAGCGGACCCTTCTTCGCTCCAGTTTGCCTTTAGTTTTTCAGCAGGTCTGTTGTTGATTGAATAGACTGTAACACAAATACGTTGTTCTTATGACTATATAAGGAATCACTATTATTATAAGAGATGCTACCGTTGAATAGTCGTGTCAGCTCTGGCACGGAATATTTGGTTGAAAACAAACTATAGCAAAGAAAAGAACAACGCCGAGTCACCATGTTTTCTTGTTGACAACCAATCATCTTCTCTCCGATGTCTTTTCCCCACTTCAGTCTCCCAGTCTCTCTTTCCCTCCCCCTCTCGTTCTGTCTTTGTGCTTTTTATCAGATTATGAAAATAAACACGATGAATGTTGGTTTTTATTTCTCTAACTGTTCAAATAATTAATAAAACAGCAACTTTGGCAAACAACACACGAAGGAAACGCCTCAGAGTCATCTCTGTTTTCTTTCTCTCTTTTTCCTCTCTCCTTCTCGCTCCCTTTCACCCAACATCCCCGACTCGAACTTTACTTTTCTATCTCATATTTCTTTTTTCCCTTTTTGTTCTCCAGCTTTCCTTCTATCTTTCTCTCTCCATCCACCACCTCCTCCTCTCTTTGTCTCTCGTTTTTCTCTCCCTCTATTTCACACTAACACTTATATCTTTCTAACTTTATTCTTTTAGGCAATCGCATCTGGAAATGGTGTTGTTTGCACAGAGCAATCACACCCACCACATCCACGAATATGTATGTGTAACACGCACATATGTGTACATATATGTACATTACAAGTCCTTCGCATGCATGGCTCAACATAAATACACATACGTATGTAATGTAATATATATATATACACATATACACACGTGTGTGTATGTGTGTATACAAATGTATGCATATGTATACATACAGAATATTGCCGGAAGGCGCTTACTACCTGGTAAATACATTGGCTAGTTAAGCCGACCATGTTAAAGAAAGTAAATTTTTACCATCATCTCTCAACTACCACTATACTTCTACCAATCACAAATGCTCAAACAAAACTTCACGTATACACCAACACAAAGACATACACGACCATACAAACACATACACAAAAAATACTCATAGACACACTCACGCACACGCACGCACACGTACGCACACGTACACGCACGCACACGCACACGCACGCACATGCACGCACATGCACACGCACGCACACGCACGCACACGCACGCGCACGCGCACACGCACGCACACACACTTATATGTATATAAAAATGTATACGTGTATATATATTGTATGCATGTATATATATATATATATATATATATATATATATATATATATATGAATGAATACATTATAAAGTATTATGTGTCTGCATCTATAAGTAATGTGTGTGCATTTATCAACGTGAAATCTGTATATACACACACTCACACGTACATACGCGCACACGCACTCACTATCGGTCAAGAACTGAAAAGCAGTGTTTTGATATGCTAAATATTCCCTATAGATATAAACATCACAAATATGATAAACTCATTTTAATCAAAATATTATATCTATCCACACATCTATCTATCTATCTATCTACTTATCTATCTATCTATCTATCTATCTATCTTTCTCTTTATCTGCTTATCTATTTATCTATCTACTCATCTATCTATGTACCTATATATCTACTTTCCTACCGAACTATCTATCTATCTATCTGTACCCACACATATACACATAAACACATACCTATGTGTGTGTGCGTGCGCGCGGGAGCCTTACGCACACAATTTTTACATATATGTGTATACCTTTATGCGTTTGTATGTATGCATCTATCTATACGTGCATCTAAAAATTTTCATATATGACTCCCTTAGTAGGAAAAAAGAAAAGAGACAAATAAGAAATAAACGCAATGCTTTCTTTCTTGTTTACCTGAAATTCATAATTTTCTGCTTCGCACTTATTAATCAACTGCATTTTTTTTTTTTTTTGTATTTGTCTTACAATCCTGCTTTGAAAGTCAGGAATAAGAAATAGTTCTTGCTCTTAAGTGAAGTTATCTTGGGGGAACTTGGGACTTGTAATGTTTGCAGTTTCATCTTCGTTTACAAGGGAGCTCAAATGGAATATAGTCTTTGACAACCAAAGTTTTATCTGCAGAAGAATTGTATTAATCCTCGTTTATACATTTTGTGTTTTTAATTTTGTTCTGTTGCAGGGGGGGGGGGTGCATACTAGTGACTTTCGTAGCTACCCACCACCTACTGAGACCGAGGAAATCGATAATATCGTCGCTCCATCTCAGCAGTTGTGAGTCGACGGCTGTTGCGAGGGAATTCTAAGGGATAGGCGTACTAGATAGAAAAGGACAGAGCGTGTTTGTTTGTATAGAGCTTGAGATAAGAGTGGAAACAAAAATGAGTGACAATAAAACTAAAGTTAGAGGATGGGGGCATCTGCGTAAAGGGGGTACGACTGACTCACTCAGAAGAGTAGAAGCCTACTGAAAGAAGAGATTGCATGTTCAGGAATCAGAGGTTGGAACATGACTGTGAGGGACTTCATGCCAACCAGTCAAGTAACCTTTCTTTGAAAACAAGTCTTGGATACCTATGTATCTAGCAGTTGCACCTTGCCAGATGCGAGTGGAATATTCTGTTGTGGATCTCGTCTGAGTGTTTTAGAAGGTTGGTTATTAAAGATCAGCCTTGATGAATTTTCTGGACTTGAACAAGAATGCCATTCTTCGTGAAGTTCTGCGTTCTTCTGGTGAGGTCCGCTGTTATGGCAAGGCCTAGCATCTGTAGCTGTTTTGCATCGTTTCGCTATGCTGTTTATGTAGAGATTAATGGAAAAAATATTCTCTTGGTTATCTGTGGTGAGTGGGTCTTTGTGATAATGAAAGAGACAAGACTGACACGATTTCACAGGAGAATGCTATCAAGGTCTCTGTTTATGGATTCAGTGCAGGTCGAGATGGTATACACCAGAGTTGATAGAGTGTGAATTATGGAGAAACGTTTTAGCATACACTTCGATGATGCTGTTTAACAGAGACTCACTGATTAAACTGATCAGAGAGGGACAAAGTCAGAAATTTTTCAGACAAGGTGAATGCTTCGCAGATGTTGAGATAGAGAACATTGTTTGCAGTGACTTAATCGTGGGCTGGAGTAAGAGAGTAAAATACTCGTAGATCTAGGTTTTCGAAGTCCATACTGGTGTCTTAGGGTAGACGTTAATGTTTGTCTTTGGCACATTTGAAATTATGGAACAATTATGAAAGTGACTTCAACCAGGCACTAGGTAGAAAGATCAGACTTGTTTCTAAAGGAAGATCACAGCAGGGGGGATAAATGGAGAGAGAGAAATAGAGAGAGAGAGAGAAGGAGAGAGATGGAGAGAAATGCAGAGAGAATGAAGAGAGGAATGGAGAGCGAGAGAGACTGACAAGTTAATTGGAGGAAAGTAGAAAGAGCGTTATTAGCGGAGTGTTGTGAGCGATTATAAATTGTTTCGTACTTATAATGTATGTATGAATCGTATTCAGCTTATTGAAGTAGTAAAGGATCGCCCCCATAGCTATCCCTTACAGTGTGTTGTTATTTGGAAACAGGAAGCAATAATCTGGACTTTGTCTTATCCGGAACATTCATGGTGCAAAAATGAAATTTAAAAAAATTAATTCGGCAAATTAGTGCAAGTCCTCTTGTCCTTTTGTTTTGGGACCAATTCATTCGGATGCACTTTGGTAGACAAGTATGGCTTGCAGGCTGTTTAATGCACGTATTGGAGTAATTTCAGAGCTGCATAAAATCCACCCAGGTGTGGGTAATTTTCTCCAATCATTGTAGGCCACGATATCTGCTTCAAATCTTGAAGTCTAGCTGTGAATGAACCCCCTGAGGTACTTAAAGATTTAATATTCATATCCTACAAAACATCGATGTATTATTTGATTACCGAATATTGCTTTGAAAGATCCTCTGATATAGATGTACCGTGCTAAAAGCACAGATATATATCAAAGCAGAAAACTGCCCGTTACAGAATCCAGAACTGCCAGATCACGTGATCTCAGCGCTTCCTCAGTAACAGGCGTCCATCCCTGCATACCAGTCAAATCTTACTGCCAAAGATATGTAAAGTAACAGTTGCTTTTCAGTCAGTGGTGCCGCAAATAGCCAACAAGCTTATTAAAATATTAATATTAGCGACTGAATGCTGAGCTGGGTGCCTTCCACTGAGGAAGTTCACGACGCAGATCTGACAGACCTGCCCTTTTACTAGACGGTTCTCGTTGACTAAGATATAGGTCTGTGCTTTTAGCACTGTACGTCTTTATGAGAGAATCTCTTCAGGCATATACCACAGTATTTGGTGCTCTAATAATACATCCACGATTTGTAGGATATGAACATTGTGTCGTGGTATTAATACTTCTTCGATCGCAAATATTCATTTTTCAATACGCCGGCTTGCTGTTTGCGACACCAACCATAGAATTAGATGTATTTGAAAGAGTGGAAGAGGAATATTTTGAACCAGAGTAACTGGAAACTGTTGTATCGGATATTCAAGTTATAGAGTTCAGTGGCGAGTTGAGTGAAATCTACAGATACACAGATAGAAGCTTTCAGAATGAAACGCGAGTATAAAGTGTAGATTGGTCTGAAAAGATGCATTGCAGACAACTTGCATTTTTGTGGCATATCGCACTCTTTTCACATATATAATTCTTTATAGGATAGTATACTTTGAGCTTAACAATTTTATTCGTTTGGTCTACATAGATATGATGCAACATTAGATGATTTCAGTAATGGGTTATAAAAGAGAATTAGATTAGAAGCACAAAAATATCTCAGTGTGTTCCATGAGTCTATATATCAAAACAATAACATGTATTGCTGTTATATGCATGGATGTTAGTGTAACCTGTAACGTCTGTGTTTTAGAACCTTTAGTACTCGAATTGCATATCTATCTACAAGTTATTTATGCATGCTCCGGTAAGGGGCAACAGATTAGAGATTATCCTCTGCTGAGTAAAGTTCGCAAATTGTCTTCGATTTCCAACATTTTTGCATTACTATTACTCTTCTTGGAAAGAATGAACATGAGAATATATGTGCTTATCTATTTCTAAAAACCAAAATTCTGCATAAACACTGGCCAATGAGGGAGACTTAATTTATTAAAAACAACTGGACAAACACACCCTACTGCTTTCAACAAAGGAAAGGAACGCTGGGCAATGTTGTAATAAGTATATTATGAGTGATGTAAAGACAAAAAAGCCTGGTTACTCACACGCAGAACATTTTTGATCAAAGGTCAGATCGATCAGTGCTGATCTGATGGCAACTCTATAAAGTTAAGAACAACTATCGGAAAGTTGAAAATCACAACTAAACAATTTATCACACTTTCTCATCACTTAAGTCATAGAGTTAAGTAATGTCTTGCCTTTTTAATAAAAGCAAGGCTATGAATATTTCATTAAGTGATGTATATCTATCAGATAGCGTTTGTTTAAGACAATGTTTTCATCTATTTATTTATTCATTCTATATTTATTCATTCTAACCGTTCTATGAAAGAAAGTGCTCATCTATAAAAGACTGAGTGCCACTTTTTAAAAATGAACATGTAGGCGTAGGAGTGGCTGCGTGGTTAGTAGCTTGCTTACGAAACACATGGTTCCGGGTTCTGTCCCACTGCGTGGCATCTTGGGCAACTGTCTTCTACTATAGCCTCGGGCCGACCAAAGCCTTCTGAATGGATTTGGTAGACGGAAACTGAAAGAATCCCGTCGTATATATGTATATATGTATGTGTGTGTGTATATGTTTGTGTGTCTGTGTTTGTTCCCACCAACATCGATTGACAACCGATGCTGGTGTGTTTACATCCCCGTAACTTAGCGGTTCGGCAAAATAGACCGATAAAATAAGTACTAGGCTTACAAAGAATAAGTCCTGGGGGTGATTTGCTCGATTAAGGTAATGCTCCAGCATGGTCACAGTCAAATAACTGAAGCAAATAAAAGAGTAAAAGAGTATGTGAGCTCTTAGAAATAACCAAATATCTCCCAAATTAAAACCGCCTGTCCAGAAAATGTTACCCTTGATACACTTCGTCAGAACGAAAGAACAGTTTGTCATGGTTGGAACTATAAAATCCAGCAACAGCATGGTTAAAAAGTTCTAACATGAAATGCAGCAGCATCTGCAACCAGAAATCATTTGGGTGCTGCTTTATTTATTTATTATTTTTTTTTTGTGTGTTCATTGGCGGTAAGGAAGATTATTTTGTCCGCTTGCCTATCTGTGATGACTCAGATTGGCGAGTATCATTCATAATATGCAGCTGATGTTACTACATCTGCTGCTGCATCAGCCGGTGCTGTATTTGTTGATGATGATGATGACAAGGAAGATGGTTACTGATCATAACGAAATACGATAGATTTTTATTGTTTGTTTTGTATTGGAGTTTTTAAACGATTTTATCCGATTCAGTAATTATTGCTATTTTTAAAATTTTTGACTGCATTACATGTTTTGTAATGTTTTCCTCTGTTGTTCCCTCGGCAAATAAAGAAATTGTCATTATCATTATTGTTAATATTTTTATCTCTTCTTGGGTATTTGCTGTGACTTGCTTTTGCATATCTGTTGCATTGAATGTACTCTATGTCATGTGGTAAGTAGCTTGCTGACCAACCACATAGTTCCGGGTTCAGTCCCACTGCGTTGCACCTTGGGCAAGTGTTTTCTACTATACACTCGGGCCGACCAAAGCCTTGTGAGTGGATTTGGTAGACGGAAACTAAAAGAAGCCTGTCGTATATATGTATATATATATGTATGTGTGTGTGTATATGTTTGTGTGTCTGTGTTTGTTCCCACCAACATCGATTGACAACCGATGCTGGTGTGTTTACGTCCCCGTAACTTAGCGGTTCGGCAAAAGAGACCGATAGAATAAGTACTAGGCTTACAAAGAATAAGTCCTGGGGTCAATTTGCTCGACTAAAGGCGGTGCTCCAGCATGGCCACACTCAAATGACTGAAACAGGTAAAAGAGTAAAAGATTATATATATATATATATATATATATATATATATGTTGGTTGAGATATATATCTAATTATTGTTCTAATTACGATCTGACGAGTAGCTATATTTTTGAATAGAACTTATTTTCGATAATTTCAATTGATTTTAATCGATTTAAATTTCTTTTCTATTTGAAAATTGGTTATGAAACACGTGTAATCTTTTTATTATATTTATCTTATGATATTTACTTTACTTTATATTATACTCATTTATTGTGCTTTTAATATTAATTTTTCTATATGTGATAGTGGATTTTCATCGATGAGTTCTTGAAAATTGGTTATTTTCCCTAAAACTATATATATTTTATATATACTTTATCTATAAGGCTCAATTTAATTTTAATTTTTTATAAATTGATTTTAATTGAGTTTTTTACCTGTAATTTTGGATTTTGTCCCTAATAATATTATTATATATATATATATATATATATATATATATATATATATATATATATTACCAAAAAGTGTTATATTCTATATGTCGTGTGCATGGTTTTGAGAATGTATCTCTCAGTATTTTGCATCATTTCTTTGATATTATGACCATGGACATTGTCTCAATTATAAGTCCTTGATTCTGCTTGAGAGCGAACGGAAAAGAAAACGGAGAAAGAAAAAAACGTGTACGGACTGAAGCCCTTCGTACGCATATATATATATATATATATATATATATATGTGTGTGTGTGTGTGTGTGTGTGTACGACGGGCTTCTACTCAGTTTCTGTTCACCAAATTTCTCGCCCCGGGGATATACTACAAGACATTTGCCCAGGGTGCTGCGCAGTGGGATTGAACCCTGCCACCTGGTTGTAAAACGAGCTTCTTAACTCCACAGCCATGCCTACCTTTGTCTATTTTTTTTACAACCGCTATATATTCTACACATTGTTTTGTATGTCTAGCTCTCTGTCAGTTACCTGTTCCTCTCTCTCTCTCTCTCTCTCTCTCTCTCTCTCTCTACTGAAGTGCTTCCCTATAATTTCAGGTGCACGGATTACGCATTTCTTAATTGTATTAATAGATAAATCAGAGTAATTTTAGAGTTTTTCGGGTCACTTCTTTACATCATAATTATTATTCAGTATTAGTTTATCGATTAGTAACACACTATTGTGATTTTTATCATGAACAATTAATTGAGACTTGTTATATATTACTTTGTTGTCTGCCAATATAGTAAATGTCTGTAGAAGTTTGGTATAATCATTTTATAAGACATGAGGAAGCTCATAATATGTTTATCAGAAGTTTACCAAATACGTAGTTTAGCTGTAGAGCTTTTTAACATTTTTTTTTTGTGGGGGTTGCAATGTATATTAACTGGGGGTTAGCATTTAGCATAGTGATATAACGCATGCAGCATAATATTTAAGAAGCTATATATTAAAGGCGGCGAGCTGGCAGAATCGTTAGCACGCCGGGTGAAATGCTTAGCGGTATTTCGTCTGCGGTTACGTTCTGAGTTCAAATTCCGCCGAGGTCGACTTTGCTTTTCATCCTATCGGGGTCGATAAATTAAGTACCAGTTACGCACTAGGGTGGATGTAATCGACTTAATCCCTTTGTCTGTCCTTGTTTGTACCCTCTATGTTTAGCCCCTTGTGGGCAATAAAGAAGTAAAATTCGTTAGCACACCGGATAAAATGCTTAGCGAAATTTCGTCCGCCTCCACATTCTGAGTTCAAATTCCGCCGAGGTCGCCTTAGCATTGGATTTTTTCGGGGTCGAAAAAATAAGTATCATTTTAACACTGGAGTTGAGGTAATTGACTAACTCCCACCCGCGAAATTTCTGGCGTTGTGCTAAAATTTTAAATCAATATTTAAGAAGCTTCGTTATATAAGCAGTATTTGTAAATTATAGCAAGTGTAGATGTTTCCTTTAATACGGTGAATGTCGAAAACTTGTTTATATAAGGCAAATGTTGGCTTAATGCGATTAGACATTTGAAATTAGCTCAGAGTGAATGTATTTTGAAAATTTATACTTTCCCCAAAAGAATCTATGTCGCCTAATTACAATCACGAAGGACACTTAGCAGATCTTGGTGTGATTTGAAGGGTATTGCGAAAAGAAAATAATTTACAGGCGCAGATACTTTTCCATTCTATGAACAAGGCCCAAAATTTTTGGGGCGGAGCCAGTCGATTAGATCGACACCAGTACGTAACTGGTACTTAATTTATCGACCCTAAAATGATTTTGAACTCAGAATGGAATTTGAACTCAGAGCATAAAGACAGGAGAAATACTGCTAAACATTTCACCCCGCGTGCCAACGATTCTGCCAGCTCGCCGCCCTAATTTACAGGCACAAAGTACGTATGGTTAAGAGGCACACTTTGCAACCACGTAGTATCGTGTTCCATCCCAGTGTGCTAACGATTCTGCAAGCTCACCGTTTTAACTTCTAAATAATTAATATTGGTTTCAAATTTTGGCACAAGTTCAGTCATTTGGGAGGTGGTGGTAAGTCGAATACATTGGCCCCAGTGCTCAACTGGTACTTATTTTAGCGACACCGAGAGGATGAAAGGCAAACTCGACCCCGGAGGCATTTGAACTCAGAAACTTCCTAAGTAGTATTACCGCCTAATATTTTATGTATTTTACGGTGCATAATCGTCGCATGGAACAGTGAAGTATGGGATACATTCCTTATCACATATGTCCCACTGACTCTACTCGGGTAATACGCATGGCAAGAAGCTCTCTGCGGTATACACAACCACTTACACTATAATCCCAAATGTATGCAGCTTAACTGATTATGAACTTGGAATATGCACCGTCGAAATCGACGGGAATCCATTTACTTACTGTATATATATCGATGCATTTCCATATTTGTGAGTATCTACATGTCTGTGTGTGTGCCTGCATATACATAGGTACGCTTATCTGTTAATATATAATGTTCATGTGTGCGTGTGTGTGTGTGTGTGTGTGTGTGTGTGTGTGCGTGCGTATGTTTACTTTTATGGCTCATCTATATTCTTTTTTCTTAATCTCTCGTCTACACTCTTGCTTTCTGTTTCGCTCTCGCCATGATTAATTTCATTTTCTCTAATTTTCCTTAATCTATGTTATAGATAACAAAACTTGTTCTCCCTTCTCCATTTACTTGTTTATATATATTTTGTATTTTATAACGTTTTGTTTTGTTTTTTTTTCATTTGATTATGTGCGCGTGTTGGTGTATGGTTTCTTTTTACTTCCACGCTATTTAACATTTCATGTTTGTTTCTAAGCTAGGTCTGAATCTAAATCTTGGTGTTCGTTATATTTTTTTTTTATATATTCTCTGTTTGTACGTATATAGGTATGTGCGTGTGTATGTGTATGTGTAAAACTATACGCTCACATAATGTATGTATGTTTGTGTGTGTATACACACACACACATATATGTATATGAGCGTGTATATGTAAGTATATACACACAAACATATATACATTGTGTGTGCATAGTTATTAATGCCGTTGTCATTGCTGTGTTTTTCGTAATCGTTGTTATTATAGGAATTCTTGTTTCTCGTGTCCTTGATGTTAGTTGTTTTTACCAGCACCTTAGTAACTGCTAAACTGCCATACACCACCACTACCACTACCAATACCGTTACCAGCAGCTTCACGTTATCACCCAAAACACAAACACTAATTCTAACACGATTAAAAGACAACTAAAATCATTCCTTCCCAACATATTCCAAATACGACCCAGCGACTGAGTGTCTACGTTAGTGGTTATCAAATGCTACCTTGGAAGAGGTAGATCTTTTCTTTTTCTAAATGAATAATGTGGTTCCAGTTTTTTCTGCAGAAGGCAAAATGTTGGGGGTCATCACAACAGGAATGCATAGGTCTACAGGATCAGGACAGACTTTGGACTACTGAACAACAACAACAATAACAACATGGTCACCGTCACTAACAATAGCAGCATATGAACAGCAATGAAGAACCATTTATGCAGTCGGCCACCTTGCTAGAAATAGCAGCCAAATATCTTTCGAATTCCATCACACCATCTTGAGAAAGGAAAGAGATATTTGACAATCTAGTCCTTAGTATACAAGAAAGATGTCATAGTCACTACTCGATTGTCTTAATTAATTAATTGCTTAATTAATAATAGGTTTGGTTATTTTGATCATAGGTTGATGTAAATCAGTGGTTCCCGAAGTGGGTGGTGGCGCACCCCTGGGAGCGGTGGAAAGATGCAGGGGGGGAGGTTGATGAAAAATGGGGCGATAATGGAGTGACCAAAACGGGGCATGGATGTAAAAAAAATAAGCAAGAAAATAAAGGGTTAAGTTAAGATCGATTTTTGAAATACCGTTGTTTTGAATTCGCTGCAGAAAATGGTCTATGTCTGTGTTGGTGATTGGTGGTTGTGGGGTGGGGTGACTCTAGAAATGTGGCCATAGAACGAAGGGACGGCGGCATGAAGAAGTTTGGGAACCACTGATGTAGTCTAAGCAATTGTCTTGGCTCGTATATAGATTGCGGTTACCTTCACCGCCATAAAATATCATCCATCGTCTACAACTTCATTTCATCCTCTGTTTGTATTGCCTAATGTATTTTCCCTTTTTTTTCTTCTTTTTTTTTTTTTTGATGTCCTGTTTCTGCCCCAGCATGACCTCAGATCTTGAGCTGAAACTAGTTGAAACTAGTTAAAGAGTTAAAGACTTTAAATAAGTATATATATGTATGTATATATATACATATATACACATATAAATATATATACATATATATAAATGTATAAATACATAGGTATATATATGTATAAATATATATGTATATATAAATATGTATATATATATATATATGCATATGTATGTGCATATATATATATATATATATATATATATATATATATATGACGGGCTTCTTTTAGTTTCCGTCACTCACAAGGCTTTGGACGGCTCGAGGCTATAGTAGAAGATACTTGCCCAAGGCGCCACGCAGTGGGACTGAGCCCGGAATCATGTGGCTAGGAAGCAAGCTTCTTACTACAGAGCCACAACAACATTTTTTTCTTGTTTCAGTCATTAAACTGCGTCCATACCAGTGTCCCGCCTTGGAGAGATGTTATTCGGACGAATCCACACTAGTTCTTTTAAAGCCTGGTACTTATTTTGACGGTTGTTTTGCCTAGCCGCTAAGTTACGGGGAAGCAAACAAACCAATACCGGTTATCAAGAGGTAGTGAGAGAAAACACAAATACAAAGGCACTGACACATAGATACATATGCACACGCACACACACATACATTCACACACGCATACAAATATATATATTATACGTTGTAGATGAACTTATGCAAACTTACGCCAACACACACAGTCATACAAATTCGCACATACAGTCATATACGCGCATAAAGTAATTTAACATTGATGGCTGGCCTGTCAAGTAATGCGGGGTAAGTTTTATGTTAGGATATAATGTACAATTTTAAAATGGTTGTAATTTAATAGATATATTTCGTAATTTTAAACGCTTGTTATCATTAGCTATGAAGACGTAGCTTTAGAAAGCTGCTGTGTGTCTTTGTGTGTGTCTTTGTGTGCGTATTTTTATGTGTGATTGTTGTGCCTATTAGTGTGTAGACGTCTTTTAGCTGTGTAATGCAAATTCTTTTAAAATTATCTCTATAGGTTGTTGCGTGAAGAGATATTGCACGGACAAAATTAAAACGATTTTGTATACGATTTTGTATGTCTATTTATACAATTACTGTGCAACTTTAACAACCAGAATTGATGATTTTAACAATATTGTTATATTTTCGCCATTAAATACTTTTTTTTTTCCTTTAAAGGAAAATATGCATTATCATTATTTCAGGATATAATTTATGGGATTACCATCATACTATATCAGAAGGTATGTGGCTGTGTAGTAGAAGTTTGCTTCTCAGCTACATGGTTCAGTGTTCAGTCCCACTGTGTGGTACCTTCAGGAAGTGTTTTCAGTTATATCCTTGAGCCAACCAAAGCCTTGTGAATAGATTTGGTAGAAGGTAACTGAAAGAAGCCCGTCGTACACATATATATATAAATGTGTGTGTGTGTGTGCGCGTGTGTGTGTGTGCGTGTGTGTGTGTGTGTATATTTGTTCAGCCCGCCGCTTGACAACCGGTGTTAGTGTGTTTACTTAAGAGTTCGGCAAAAGAGACAGATAGAATAAGTACTAGACTCAATAAGTTCGACTAAAATTCTTCAAGGCAATGCCCCAGCATGGCCGCAGTCTACTGCCTGAAAGAAAATTGAAGAAAAAAGATAAATATGTAGGCAAGAAGAAATTAACTCTATATATGATTATTCAGTGCTATATTTTTATACTTAAAATTAACAGTCTCCCAAGAAAAATACGAAAATTAGAGTGGGCATATCATACTACTTTGTTAGAAAGGTGTCATCAAAAATTGTAGAATCATTTCATGCAAAGACACACAGACACACACAAAATAATGTGCTGTTAGAAAAACTTAGTAAAGGTACACTTCATACTCGGTTTGAACTTGTAATAAACGTTATGAGCTTCCTCACATCTTATAAAATAAAAATAGGAAAATTCTACACAGATTTAATATATTCTTTTCTACTCTAGGCACAAGGTCCGAAAAGTTTTGCGGGGAAACCAGTTGATTATATCGACCCCAGTGCGCAACTGGTACTTAATTTATCGACCCCGAAAGGATGAAAGGCAAAGTCGACCTCGGCGGAATTTGAATTCAGAACGTAAAGACAGACGAAACGGAATTAATATTTTCTTTTCTTCTCTAGGCACAAGACTCGAAATTTGTGGGGAGAGGGCCAGTCGATTATATCGACCCAAGTGTGCAACTGGTACTTAATTTATCGACCCCGAAAGGATGAATGGCAAAGTCGACCTCAGCGGAATTTGAACTCAGAACGTAAAGGCAGACGAAACAGATTTAATATATTGATAGACAACTAGGTAAGATATAACAAATATAAGGTAACTTTCATGATAAAAATAACAATAGTGTGTTACTAATCGATAAAATGATACTGTATGATAACTATGATGTGAAGAAGTGACCCGAAAAGCTTTGAAATTACTCTGATTTATCTACTATGACAATTAAGAAATGTGTAATTAGTACAACTGAAATTATAGATAAACACATCAGTAGAAAGAACGACAGTAACAGGTTAGTGATTGAGAAAGACATACAAAAATAAAAAGGAAGAACAGTAGAATATATATATATAGAGGTTGTGACAAAAATGAATGCATTACTTTAGAATACTCAACCATAGCCAAAAGAGAATATGTGTATACATACACACACATGCGTACATACATACATACACACATACACACATATATACACACAGATGTGTGTGTATATATCTATGCACACAGACATGCTTATACACACACATACACACACACACGCACACCCACTCATATATATCGGCAAAATTAATAGACGTCACGAAAGTGACGGAGGATGCTGGCCAGCACCAGGTTCTAATTGCTAATAAGCCACCCTTTAATGTGTTTATATGTGTGTGTGTGTGTGTGTGTGTGTGTGTGTGTGTGTGTGTGTGTGTGCGTGTGTGTGTGTGTGTATTTGTATAATGACATACATGAATACTTATGTACATACATACATACATGTATACATATATACAGACATACATATAACTATATATGGACCAGGAACAGAGACACAATGCTTCTGCTTTGGAGAATCTTTGTCCTCGGGCGTCTGGACTACTGCTCCCAACTGTAGACCCCACAGAGTGTAAAACTAATTGCAGAACTAGAAGTGATCCAACACCACTTCACAAAGACAGACTCAGTAAAACACATGGGCTACTGGGAGAGATTGAGGGAACTGGGACTCCAGAGACGCGAGAGATATACAGTGCTATACATGTGGAAAATAATGTAGGGTCTGGCTCAAAATTTCGGAATTCAAATCTACCAAAATCACCGAACTTGACGGCTCTGCACAGCACCAAAGGTCTCATCTTCTCCACGAGAATATGAACCTAATATTGTAATAGTTTGGGATTTAAGGGACCACAACTTTTTAATGCCCCACCACAGAACATCAGGGATCTGCAAGGTGTAGACATGGAAGTCTTCAACAAACGTCTTGCTAGTTTTTTATCTGCAATTCCGAATGAACCCACATTGTAACAGGAGGCACGAAGAAGAGCGGCAACGTCCAACTCGCTATTTCACCAGAAGCAATACTGGAAAAATCCCCGGATTCAGTAATGGTGAGGCACCAGCCTCTGGCTGAAACCCATAAAAGATAATATATATATATATATATGTATATATATATATATATAAAGATGAAAATGCTTCGAGGACTTTATTTTAACAAAGCAGTTACTGGTTTCGAACGTTTTAAGAAGATAATCTGGTCATGGTGAAATAAAAACAAAAAAGGGCAAAAACAAAAAAGAAAATTAGAATGAAATAAATTTAATTCATTTAATCTTCCATAATGTCAGCTCTATTTTCTTTATAATGATCATACGGTGCTGTATTTCGTTTTTTTTTCTAATTATTTTTTTCTAATTATTGGGTAGCGGTTGACAGCAATAGTACTCAATATAACACACGCACACACACACACACACACACACACAGACATATATATATATATATATATATATATATATATATATATATACATAAACTACTTTGGTTACTATGCATAATAGCATATTGCTGAAAGAATGGTTCCTTAGTTTATGTATATATAAGTACAAAAAGACTTTCCAAGGAAATACAAGGAATGGATTTCATTCCATTCCATAAACTAAAATCTAATGAAGTAAAATAAATTAGAATATTTATGCTATTACATTTCAGAACTTTCTGTATAGTACTTAAGCATTCTCAGGCGCTAGACGAAGTGTTCTTGTATGTAATAACATAAATATTCTACTTTATTCTGCTTGATTCTAATTAATGTTATTTCATTCCATTTTATGTCATTTCCGTAGAAAATTTGTAGACTGTCTGTATCTGTATATAAAGTAACTAAGGAAGAATTCCTTCATTTCTTCAAGCTAATATTATTATTCTCAATGAAGTGGTGAACGGGCAAAATCGTAAGCACGCCATTTCGTACATCTTCACGTTCTGAGTTCAAATTACATCTTTCACTGTCGATTAAAGCAGTACCAGTGGGGTCGTTATATTCGTCTTATCCACGAAATTGCTGGTCTTATTCTAAAATTTGAAATATATACATGCGTGTGTGTATATTTCTTTTGGGCATACAATAATCTTTTCTACTCTAGGCACAAAGCCCAAAATATGGGGGAAAGTAGATCGACCCTAGTACGCAACTGGTACTTAATTTATTGACCCCGAAAGGATGAAAGCAAAGTCGACCTCAGCGGAATTTGAACTCAGAACGCAATAGCTGGCGAAATACCGCTAAGCATTTCGCCCGACGTGCTAACGTTTCTTATTTCTTTACTGTCCACAAGGGGCTACACACAGAGGGGTCAAACAAGGACAGACAAATGGATTAAGTCGATTATATCGATCCCAGTGCGTAACTGGTACTTATTTAATCGACCCCGAAAGGATGAAAGGCAAAGTCGACCTCGGCGAAATTTGAACTCAAAACATAGCGGCAGACGAAATACGTTAAGCATTTCGCCCGGCGTGCTAGCGATTCTGCCAGCTCGCCGCCTTTTTTCTTCTTTTTTGCATTCAATAATACCATAAGAGTATCCTACGAACTGTATCAACAAATGCCAGTAATAAACAGCCTACTTTAAAAAATGCTTAGTGCCTTATATAATTGAATTGAGACTGACTTTATGAGAATAATTTAACATAGACAGAGAAACCAGCGTTTGTCACTGTAACATCGAAGTTTAGTTACTTTGTTTGCATTTATTTCAAGCGCAGAGCAAGACTTGTGCTTCTTGGCAAGATGAACAACCCGCGGTCTTTCGTTCTACCAATAGTGCTTACACATTCGTTAGCGTAATGAAATACCGTAACTTCCGTAGCTTCCTTGTTCAAAAGGAAACACCAAGGATGTTGAATAGGCGGAAATAGTCGCGGTAATCCGCTCGCTCGTGTAACTCCTCCCTTCGATGTTTGGGAGGCGTAGATTTATTATTCCTCATCATCAGAGAGTCTCACGACTGCGAGATATTACTTGTGCAATTTTTGCGCTTAAAAGGTGGTCGTACTTGATAGCGAGTCGATAGCCACCGCAAACACACACAGATACACACATTTGTGTGAGTAGACTTATGTGTGAGCGTATGTCCATCTAAGTATATAATGTATATTTATTTGCACGCTGTGTGTCTTTGTGCGCTTGTATCCATTAATTCTATTTACATCAATCCAACTTCATTTTATTCCCTCTCAAACACACATGCACAGAGAAATTGCTTGTGAAAAAACAAACATCCACAGTTCGACGCAGTTCACAAACTTACAAACTCACCAGCATTCACACACACACACACACATTCGTAAACAACGCAGACACAATCACACTCATACTGATGTAATCACAGTATTTATAAGACTGGTAGTACATAATTTATTACATGGAAGATTTAAAACTTGGCACAGTAAGATTACATGCCGAATATGTTGTGTGCAGTTTACAGAGTGTATGTACTATTTAACTGAAAGCTGGCTTAGATTAGTATCTGATACTAGCGACAGCATCGGGTTAGAAGCACTCTTAAAACTTGTCTCGTTTATATTATTCATACTTGCAAAGGACGTCGTAGATCTACAAAGTATTTTTTCTTTAGCTCCTCACTTACCATCCACCAACACGTTACGTTAAATAATAAATAAAAGAACTAGTTACTAGCTTCAGAGTTGGGGATTGTTGAAGTCGCTGATGAGCTTTTGTTATTATTTGTTTATTGTTTGCTGTTTATGTGACTGCACGTCTCTGTCTTTTACTAGTTATAAAGTTAAAGTTAGAATATATATATTTTTTATTTATATTTGCATCGAGTGCGATTGTACTCCGAATAGAAAAGAGATTGTAATACGAAATACAATAAGCATTGTGTGTGTGTGTGTGTGTGTGTGTACACACACACACATACACACACACACACACACACATACACACACACACACACACACATATATATATATAGACAGATAGATAGATAGATAGATAGATATACATAGGCACAGGCGAGACTGTGTTGTAAGATGTAGATTGCGTACCAACCACATTATTTCGGGTTTAGTCCCATTGCGTGGCACCTTGGGCAGGTGTCTTCTACTATAGCCTCGGGCCGATCAACCCCTTGTGAATGAATTTGGTAGACAGGAACTGAAAGAAGCTCATCATATATATATACGACGAAGGGGTATACTCTTTAAGTTGCATGTCTCGTTTATCTGTTCGTTTTTTTTGTTGTTCGAAAAAAGTTCGTTTTATATTTTCGTTTCTCATAGTATTTAACGTTTTTCCTGCTGTTCTATATCCTTGTATGCATGTATGTATACGTATAGATGTAGGTATTTACATATATGTACGGATATATGCATATATTTATATATTATTTATATTAGTATATGATCGAACGCCACACGCCACGCATCCTTTTCCAAGTAAGCTATATATATAAATATATATATATATATATATATATATATATATATATATATACACATATACGACGGGCTTCTTTCAGTTTCCGACTACCAAATCCACTCACAAGGGTTTGATCGGCAAGAGGCTGTAGTAGAAGACACTTGTCCAAGGTGCCCCGTTGTGGGACTGAACCTGGAACCATGCTGTTGGTATGCAAGCTACTTACCACACAGCTATATATATATATATATATATATATATATATATAATATATATATATATATATATATATATATATATATATATATATATATATATATATATATATATATATATATATATATATATATATATATATATATATATATATATATATATATATATATATATATATATATATATATATATATATATATATATATATATATATATATATATATATATATATATATATATATATATATATATATGAACAAATATAGTCGCAGGAGTGGATATGTGGCAAGAAGCTTGCTTCCCGTGAGGGACTTCCCCGGGTGTGCCGGTGGAGCCCGCAACTCCCGCAACCAGGAAAACAAAAAAAAGAAAAGGAGAAATAGAAGACGGTCGGTGGATGTTGATGTGCCGCCGATCGAACCTGGTGCTCCTCCGGTGGGAAATATGCCACCGGAAAGAGAGGCCCTGTCAGTGGGAACTGTTCCACTGACAGAGCAGGTTGAGGTTCTCCTGGTAAGATAGGGGTAGAATTGGTCATTTTCTACCTTAGGGAGGGAACTGTAGAGAGGTTTTTGGACTGTCTGTTAAGCCGAGAGCGGTACGACACGGTTTCTGTAGACAGTCCATGCTGGCCTCCGCAGGTGGTTGCGGAGATCATCTCTCTAAAAGAATTAGAAGAGATCAAAAAGACCTATAATCGTGAAGGTTTTGTTTCCCTCCCTCCGAGCCTACCAGTGCAGGCCTTTCGGCAAGCAGCAGGGGTCTTGTTTGGGGGCCCGGATAAGGAAGATTGAAGAAATTGAACAGTTAAATTTTGTGATTTTAATTATTAAATTGTTAAATTGAACTATGTTTTCGAGGGGTTATCGGTCGGCTGGTGCCGGTGCCCCTCTCATCTGTTTTCATTTCAGTATCATGTCATCTCATTAATGTATCTGTCTAGCCCGCAGTTTCTTCTTAATCATTGTACGGCCTTTATGGCCAAGGCCAATATCATGAAATAAAGAAGCTTGCTTCCCAACAACATGCTTTTGGATTCAGTCCCACAGCAAGGCTCCTTGGCAAAGTGTTTTCTACTATAGCCTCCTGCCGACCAAAGTCTTGTGAGTAGATTTGGTAAAGGGAAACTGAAAGAAGCCCACCGTATATATATATATATATATATATATATGTATATATATATATATATATATATATATATATATATATATATATATATATATATATATATATACACATACATATGCATATATATACATACATATTTATATATATATATATATGTATGTACATATTTATATATATATATACATAAATATATTTATATATATATATAAATATAAACGAACTGCAGTAGCTGAGCAGCAAGCTTTTTTAAGCTTGGCCCAGAAAATGGTACAACAGTTAACGTGGATGCAGAGGGTACAGAGTCAACGCCACACGAACCATTGTCCAAGACCACCACAGATGATGAATCAGGGATGGCCACCGCTAACACCAGGAACCCCTGCACAGATATCACACCCATATTCCTACTGAATATCCGGGGCCCCATTACGAACAGGCGGCAAAGATAAGTTCCTATACTTGAAAGACCGAGTAACATGCAATCAAGCAATATGCATGGTGCTTACCGAAACGCATCTAACACCTAATATAGCAGATGCGGAGATAAATATACCAGAGTATGCCGTACTCCGAACAGACAGAAGGGATAGAAGTCATGGGGGAGTGGCAATGTACATCCGAGAAGATGTCACACCCCTACTACTACTATCACACTCAAACACTGTATGTGATACTTAAATAGTACACATAAAACAAATTGATGTAGTTGTATGCTCAACATACCGTCCACCAAATACCGCAAAGCAGGAAGGTAAATTTGAGGACAGCCTCAGACGCATAGAAGAGGTCCTGACAAATCTGGACCAACACATCAATATACTTTTCCTAGGCGACTTTAACCTCCCAAATGTTAAATGGCCTGACGGTCACATCCTCTCTGGGATGTCACTGCATGAACAAAGCCAGGCAAAATCATTGCTAGAACTATCCAACATGCTGTTCATGGAACAAGTGATACTCCAACCAACCAGGGGAGGCAATATTTTAGATCTCTACTTCACAAACAATGTGAGCCTAATCCATAATGTGAAAATAACGCCCACGTCTCTCTCAGATCATAACATTATAGAATTAACTATGTATGGTCCTAGACAACCCACTGACACCCACCCCACCAGGAGGACTCAAGCAATATCCAACGTGAATTTCCACAGGGCGGACTGGAAGTCAATTCGCAGAGAGATTCGAAATCAAAACTGGCATGACAGCCTTTCTATACAAGACAATGACCTCAAACTAGGTCATTTTATGTCAACCATACAAGACATATGCACCAAATACGTGCCATATAGAAAGACCAGCAAACATGCCAATAGAATTCCTAGAGACAGGAAAATCCTTATGAGACACAGAACAAAGGTCTCAAACCAGTTAAATAGAGAACCGGAGGATAGGAAAAGGGCTAAATTAAAACTAACACTATTAGAAATAGAAAACAAAATTAAACTCTCCCATGAAAAGGAGAGAGCAGAGAAGGAGAAGAGAGCAGTAGAGAAGCATAAAAACAAACCCCAAGGCTTTCTATAGATTTGCAAAGGAGACTGCTACGGTACAGTATAAGATAGGACCCCTATTCCTGCCTAATGGCTCACTGACTGCAGATCCCACATGGATAAGTGAAGTGCTCAGTACACAATTCAAGAGTGTCTTCACTTCTCCTCTGAGTCACATGCAGATAAAGAACCCAGCTGATTTCTTTGACAATAGCACTCAGCAGAAAAAGACTGCATCCATTACCTACATCGACATTGAAGAGGAAGATGTGATAGCTGCCATAAATGAAATGAGCTCAAATTCGGCAACTGGCCCCGATGGTTTCCCAGCTGTCCTCTTAAAGTCGTGTAAACAAGAACTAGCAGGACCACTCCGGATACTCTTCCAGAGTTTCCTTGCAAATGGTAAACTTCCCAAAAAGCTGAAGGAAGGCACCATATGTCCTATCCATAAAGGTGGAAGCAGAGCAGAGGCTGGGAACTACAGGCCCATCTCTCTGACTTCACATATTAGCAAAGTCATGGAACGAATTGTCAGAAGGAGATTGATTGCGTTCCTAGAAGAAAATGACTTGCTGAATGAGACCCAGCATGGTTTCCGTCCAGCTAGAAGCTGCCTCACGCAGCTCTTGCAGCATTATGACTGGGTCCTGAAGCAGCTACTTGACCATTCAAATGTTGATGTGATATATCTCGACTTTGCAAAAGCCTTTGACAAAGTTGATCATGGCTTGATATGTCACAAGCTGCGAAACCTTGGCATAGCTGGTAAATTAGGAGAGTGGCTGCATGACTTCCTGAATGGTAGAAGTCAGACAGTTGCAGCCAATGGAGAACTATCTAAGGAAACACAAATATTGAGCGGTGTTCCACAAGGAACTGTTCTGGGGCCACTACTGTTCATAGTGGCCCTTCTGGACATGCCCACGGTCACTCGGAGAGCAACTGTCACTAGCTATGCTGATGACACAAAGATATCTCAGGCAATAAAGAATCCTGATGATATTGTAAGCCTGCAGAATGACCTAAATGCAATATATGAGTGGGCAGAGCAAAATAATATGCAGTTCAATGCAAAAAAATTTCAAGTACTGCGCTACAAGACCATAAGCACCTCCCAACTGGCATACACAGGGCCTGGAGGTACTGCAATCCCAGAACCACAAACAGTAAGAGATCTGGGCATCAACATGTGTAGTGATGCATCATTTCACATGCACATTATCAGGTTGACTGCAAAGTGCAGACAACTGGCAGGGTGGATACTGAGGACATTCCGTACAAGGGATCAAAAAGTCATGTTGACTCTGTGGAAGACATTTGTTCTGAGCCGCCTAGACTATTGCTCTCAGTTGTGGTCACCACACAGTGTTAAGCGGACAGCAGAACTCGAGGCAATTCAGCGGCACTATACAAAAAAGATCGCCACAGTCCAACAGATGAACTACAGGGAGCGACTGAAGGCACTAGGTCTCTACTCCCTGGAGCGCAGGCGGGAGAGATGTGTAATAATATACATATGGAAAATACTGGAAGGACTGGTGCCAAACTTTGGCATCAAGTACTACAGGAACGCCCGCACGGGTCGCCACTGCATGGTGCCAAAGGTACCGTCCACTGCATCTCACATAAGAACGAGATACTGCAGCAGCCTCGGTTTCAGAGGACCTCAGCTCTTCAATGCCCTGCCAAAACATTTGAGAGACATGCAAGACATGGATACGGAGGTCTTCAAGACAAAACTTGACACTTTCCTCTCCACGGTACCAGACGAACCAATGGCTCGTAATGAGACGCAGTTTAGGGCAGCTATGTCAAATTCTCTTATACACCAGATGTGCCATCAAAACATTTGATTGGACCATGTCAGGTGGGGGAGAAGAGCCATGTGAGGAAAGTTAAAATTACGGTGGTGCACCAGCATGACCGCAGCCACTTGGCTGAAACACATAAATAAATAAATAAATAAAAATACATATATATATATATATATGTATATGTACATATATATATATATATATATATATATATATATATATATATGTATATGTACATATATATATATATATATATATATATATATATATATATATATGTATATGTACATATATATATATATATATATGTACATATATATATATATATATGTACATATATATACATATATATATATATATATATATATATATATATATATATATATATATATGTATATGTACATATATATATATATATATATGTACATATATATACATATATATATATATATATGTACATATATATATACATATATATATATGTACATATATATATATACATATATATATATATATACATATATATATATATATACATATATATATATATATACATATATATATATATATACATATATATATATATATATACATATATATATATATACATATATATATATACATATATATATATACATATATATATACATATATATATATACATATATATATATACATATATATATACATATATATATATATATACATATATATATACATATATATATATATATACATATATATATATATATACATATATATACATATATATATATATATACATATATATATATATACATATATATATATATATACATATATATATATACATATATATATATACATATATATATATACATATATATATATACATATATATACATATATATATATATATACATATATATATACATATATATATATATACATATATATATATATATACATATATATATATATACATATATATATATATACATATATATATATATACATATATATATATATACATATATATATATATACATATATATATATATATACATATATATATATATATACATATATATATACATATATATATATATATATATACATATATATATATATATATATATATATATATATATATACATATATATATATATATACATATATATATATATATATATATATATATATATATATATATACATATATATATATACATATGTATATATACATATATATATATATATACATATATATATATACATATATATATATATACATATATATATATATATATACATATATATATATATATATACATATATACATATATATATATATACATATATATATATATATACATATATATACATATATATACATATATATACATATATATATATATACATATATATATACATATATATATATATATATACATATATATATATATATACATATATATATATATACATATATATATACATATATATATATATATACATATATATATATACACATATATATATATACACATATATACATATATACATATATACATATATATATATATATATATATATATATATATGTATATATAAATGGGACAAGAACGCAAAACATCCAGACAGACGATACGATGCAGAGAAAACAAGGACAGGTTATTCAGAGTTTTCTATCCTCAGTTGAGTACCAGATTATCTATGCAATTTCGGCTGGTTATACTCGAGATTGCTCCAATATATATATATATATATATATATATATATATATATATATATATATATATATACATGTTCATATGTATGTGTGTGTTTGTGTGTGCGTATATATGTATGGTGTGGTGTTAGTAATTGAAAAATTACAGTGAAAACAGCAATATTGTTTTAAGAAACAATAGTTTCTCATATTTGCATGATATCTGTGATTTTTTTTTTTTTTTTGACAAATGAACACGGGATGTTGCATCGTTGTTAGTTGAAGGAAAGATTTCCAAGTGCGAAAATAAAGTGAATCGCAAAAACTGCACTCCCACTTCCACCATCTGTGCATAACATGCTCCTACTTTTCAAAAAAATTATTTCGACTGACTAAGCGCTTTTTTAGACTCTGTTCTTATACACGATAGTAAAGGCAATAAAACAGGAGAATGGAAAAAGTATTGTAATGCTACTTATTTTAAGAACTCAGAAAATCTGAACCCGCAGGCTCGAAACGAAATACTGTGAAGCATCAAGTTCGGCTCTCGTCTATTTGCATTTTTATACTCCATCGTTCTGTAATGTTTAGGACAGGAGATACAGAAGTATAAGTATTTTCTAATGTAAGTAACTCTCTGTCGCCTGCACCTAAAAGAGTGTGTGGTGGAGGGAGAGGGTGAAAGAGAAAAAGGAGCAAACCAAAGTGGGAATGAGTGTGTGAGAAATTGCCTGAAATAGAGATATAAAGCATTAAATAGAATAAAAGACAAAGAGAAGCATATGTATGAGAAAGAGAGAGATCAGAGAGGGAAGGAAAGAATAGAGAATGAGAAACGGTAAAAGCATTATTTTTCGTTAATCGTTTTTGTTTAGTTAGTTTCTTTTGACTTTGAGTCACCTCTTAGGAATTATTTCTCAGCCTATTTCTACTTAGCAAGGTCTATTTATCTATGAATGCTTTCAATAAATACCAAATTACACAGCATTATTTAAATAATTCATTTAATTAAATTCTAGATTAACCAGATTTTCTGTCTCGTTCCTTTTCATATATGCTTCTTTGTTGTTTGTGACATCTTTGATAAATTGTTTCTCGCAGCATTTCAAGACGTATATCTTTCCTATGGGTGTCGTTTATAATGTTTAATTGTTAAAGTTAATCATTTGCCGAACCATAAGAGTTCATAGAAGAAATACTTAGCTGTGGGATATTTAGAGTCGAGTAGATGAAAGATGTTCCCTCTCCGCAGGTAATATTTCAAGATCTACCGCATGTTCTCCAGCTAGATAAACAACTGACACTCCATCCAGTTCTCGCTCCAAAAGGATTATTCTTCCATAACGCTTATTAATTTCAAAGTGAAATGTAATATTACTTCTATGCAAAGTTCACTCAAGTATGGCGCTCAAGGACGATAATGACGTAATGCGTGACACTGAAAGTAGAAGTAATGTCATTGTCTCAAGGTTGATTGACGTACTTTCTGGAAATTATGTTCTAAATGTAGAGTAAGCAACGTAAGTGTGAAGTATGTGACGAGTTCATGGCAAGTACAGATCGGAACTCACTTTCAATTTGTGGTTGAATTGATTTCTTTTCGTTTGAGCCGCATTAGTTGTAGAAGTATAATTTTTGTGCCGACAATTGTTTCCACTCCCTAAACATTCCTGGACCCTTTTATGCCTCTACAAGCGGGCTTTATAAAAATTTGGGAAAAGCAATGTTGTTACCCTTGACATCAAGCCTTCGATTATGTCTGACATGGGAATCTCCATTCGGGACTAGCTCGTCTAAGGGGTTCCGTCTCTCAACTCGAACAATTAATGACACTCTACAAATCTGTTTCGAATCACATTGTTGTATTGCCCCTACATCTTTGACGGCCCTGCTGCATACACAGATATCGGAGACTACAACCAGTTTAAAACTACTTCACGCTGAGAAAGACATAAAATCAACATCATGTGGAGTAAAGCGTAAGGTCACTTCCAAATACGCTCTAACCACTTGTTCACTGCTGCAGATGTCGCTTTCTCTCTCCACCTTTTCCACTGATATTATGACATCTATCTCTTCACCCAGTTATACATTAAGAATGTAGCAGCTGGAGGGAGGGAGAAATTGTTGCAATTAGCTCTAGGCTGATTTTCATCTTCAGCTGAATAGACTAAAATAACTTGAAACGAAACATCTTGCCCAAGAACACAACGTGCCCAAACTGATTCTCGTTTAATGAAAGTTCCTTTTACAAGTTATGTTAATGTTTTGGTGAAGAAACTGAACTGTTTTCTGTTCCTTTGCTCCAGAAATATTCTTAATGAAGAAAAAAAATTGAGCATAAAGAGTTGAAAGATTAGAAAAAAATATGAACAATAAAAAAAAAATGATGAAGATGTGAACTTTTTAAATTATAAAAAAAAAACGGGAAAAAGAGAAAAGGACCAGTAGCAGAAACAGAGGACGCCCCAAAAAGGTAGGGAGCCGCCTATTTTCAAGCATACGCAGACAGTAGAGAATGACCCAAGAGAGAAAGAATCGGTGGAAGAGAAGGTACAGCACAGATATAAAAATAAGGCATTCATAATTTTCTATCAAAAAAGTGTAGATGTGGAGAGAATTTCCAAGTGGAAGAGAGTGGTGAGATGAAGCTGCCCAGGGAGAAATTCAAGGAGGTAGAAAGGTATATACTATTGGATGACGCAAGTGGTCGCCGACAGTAAAATAGAAATACTACCAGAAGACGAGGTGGAGGAATGTTTAGGAACCCTGATGAAAAAGGCAACTTTCGTAAGTAGAGGAAGGAAATATGGCACGGTGGAGGTAAGGTTTGTCACCAAATAAGAGGCAGCCTCACATTCCACCACTATTCTACAAACTGACAAGGTGACGCTGCTGACCACGTATAGGGGCAGGCGAAGTGTTCAGATTCGAATCGGAAGTGTGCCACCACAATTAAAGACAGAGTGGTTGGTGTCAGCTATTCTGGTTGTCACCGAGGAGAATCCCGAATTGGGACCAGTGGGAAGAATGAGCATGTTAAGCTGATGGGGATGCAGTGTCGAAATGTAGCTTTTTGCCACTTTTGAAGACATTGAGAGGATCGCCTACCAGATAGAGATTGCGGGAGAAAGTTCCCTCAAAATAATCGTTGAGGGTCGTTGACACAATTGTTACGAATGTGGAGTGAGAGGCCATATGAGGACAGATTGCCCCAAGCAGCACAAACCTCCTCAGAGTGAGAAGGCTGTAGAAAAAGGCCAAGACGTGGAGATTGGAGTACAATTGAAGCAATGAAAGTCTGAGACGGTAAAAGCGATACGAAGTGCGTCAGAGATACAGAAGTAAAGACGAAGGAGAAAGGAACGAAAGCGGCAAAGAAGGGGAGTGGCGGGTTTCTCAGCCCCAAAAGGAGGGGGTGAGGACAGGAGAGGACTCAGAGTGACCAGCGTCAGAGCCGGGTGGGGCGCCCGAGCGGGGTGGAGAGCCGCCTGTGGAGATCCCTTATGAAAACGGCAACTTTCGTTAGCCGAGGAAAGAAATATGGTTCGGTGGGGGTAAGGTTTGCCACCAAAGAAGAGGCGGCTTCTCATTCCACCACTATTTTACGCAGTGAAAAGGTAACGTTATCGCCCACATATAGGAGCAGTTTTCTGATTCGCATTGGAAGGGTGGCATCAGAAATAAAGCCAGAGTGGTTGGTAGCAGGTGTTATGGCTAACACCGAGGAGAATTCCGAATTAGGGACATTTTGAAAAACGAGCAAATTAAACTGCTGAGGGTACGGTGTCGAGATGTGGCTTTTTGTCACTTTCAAGGACATTGAAAGGATCCCCTACCAGACAGAAATTCTGGGAGAGGGTTCCCTCAAAGTGATTGTTGAGGGACGCCGACCAAACTGTTACCAATGTGGAATAAGAGGCCGCGTGAAGACACAGTGCCCCAAGCACAAGACTCCTCAGAGTGAGAAGGCTGTGAAGAGAGACCAAGAAGAAGTGGAGATTGGAGTAACAATTGAAGCGATAACAGATGGAAACAGCAAAAGTGATATGGAGTGCGCCAGGGATACGGAAGAGGTGCAGTCGAAAAAAGACAGAACAAAAGCGGCAAGTGAGGGGAGTGACGGGTTTGTCAGCCCCAAAAGGAGGAAAAAGGCGAAAACAAGAGAAGCTTCTGAGGGACCAGCAACAGAACCAAATAAGACGCCCAAAGAAGGTAAGGAACCGCTTATATTCAAACATATGTAGACGATAGAAACAGAACCAAAAGATCGGGAATCAGTAGAAGAGACTGTACAGCACGGATTTAAAAATAAAGCATTCATAGTGTACCACGAAAAGAATGTAGACGTGGATAGGAGGATTAATAAGAGTGAAACTACCCAGGTGGGATTTCAAGGAAGAACAAAAGTGTGTACTATTGAATGAGGATAGATACGACACGTTTATAAAAACATATAGAAGATATTTAATTTCACTTGACGAGCCTGAGGGATTTGATGCCCTACCATCCGTAATTCAACATAAAGAGTTTAAAAAAATGTTTAAATATGAACAATTTTTAAAAAAATGATGAAGATGTGAACTTTAAAAAAAAAAGGCAAGAAAAACTGTTTAAAATAATGTTTAAATGTAACCACTCAACTTCGGGGGTCGAGTGGGCATTGAGCCTCATTTTATCATTTTCATTCGTGTTTTATCTTCTTTACTCGAGTGCTTTCTGTATTTTTATTTCCTCGATTTTGTGTCCTGTATTGTTTTGTAATGTCCCATCTATGTTTGGCCCCTTGTGGATAATAAAAAAATCTGGACTTGGTGTTACCTTGGCGGAGATTTGCGCTCTCTGAGTGCTCGTTATATATTTTTTTATGCTAGCTCTTTTAGTTCTGAGTTCAAATCCCACCGACATCAGTTTGGCTTTACATGCTTTCGAATTCGATAGATTAAATTACCAGGGTCGTTGAGATTAATTAACTCATTCACCCAAATTTGCAAGTCTTGCGCTTAAATTAGACACTATTGTTATAAATTCTTATGGTCGTTGAAGGATAGCAACCAGCATATATTTCCATAAAAATTTGAACTCAGAAATGCATACCAATTTATTAAGTACTATAGGCATACCATACAACTTTCGGTCTCTAGAATTGTGTCCACCAAACTTCATATCATATAAATTTTATTTTATTGGTAAGAAAATTTGTTTTTCTACGGAGATATTTCTTATTTGAATTAATCGATCAAAACTACTAAAACTGAGAATGAGTTATGTTACAAAATTAAATTCTTCTGTTCAACATTTATTACTATTTTAAAACGTCTTACTAAAATGGTGTGTTTTGCCTTTTTATTTATAGTTAGATTATTAATAGATAGTTGATGCATTCCATTTTTTTTTTTAACTGATAGAATAGTTAGTGTAGCTCGATAGCAAATTTAATAATTTCACAACTTTATTATTGAATATTAAAGTCGATACGAATATTTCCTGATATTTATTAAATACATTTTGTAGATAATAACATACGGAATTAAGTAGCGAGTGTGTCCCACAGACATATTCTTTGTGATTATTTTTAACGGTGCAATATGAAAGTGATAAAACTTGTCGCCGGTGAGAAATGAAAAGAAATATATTTCTTTTATCTTTATGGCAAACCACAACTCGTTGAGCGATAGGGAATATATATTTGTGTATTATATATATTATAAATATATATTTATGGGTATATATATATACATACATATTATAAATATATATATATATATATTCCATATATATATATTTATAACTATATATATATGGTTATTATATATATTGTATAAATATATATTTGTTTATTATATATACTATATATATATATATTTATTATATGAGTTATGTCTTGAGGATGAAAAGTTGTTCGTATGTCAAAAGAAAATAAATTATTTAGTACGGAAACACGGCTGTAAAATATTACATTTAGTTTATTATGCAATACATATGGCGTCTTCACGTTATGTACTGATCCGTGGCTATATTTCTGATATTCTTTAATAGATTAACTATTTTAATGATTTACTTTATGCTTTGGTTTCAACCCCACATTTTTAATGCTCTATCCCATTTTTTAGAGCCTTTGTACTTTGTGAAAAATATTGTGGATTGTAAATAACTAGTTTGTAGCATAAAGATTTCTAAGTCTCGAGTCTACGAATTGGTCTCAATTCTCAACAGAGACAAGTCGACTTCGAAAATGAGTTAAAATCAAATACTATTTTATCGCTTAAATTGTTAATGTTTCTACTTAAACAACTTTAGTTTAAAATGTTTTTCAGAATAACATTATTTGCTCACAAGTTGGATTTGAACGTGAAATTTCGAGCTTTACATCCGCAAACAGGTTATACTACTTGTAATTCTCACAGCATAACATTTGGTAGTTATTAAATTGAACTAAGGGAAACACAGTTGGCATCTCTCATTCGCAATATTATGTTGAAGTAATGAGAAAATGGTGAATCACTTTATTTCTTTAAATGCGATGTACTTACGTTCTAGAAAACAGTTAATAAAAAAAAAACTTTCGATGTATTTAACAGATGTTATTTTATGAATCTTGTTGCAATTAATGACAACTGTAACCATAGTAATAGTTTAGCGCTAACTTAATTAGCGCAGAGAACATTACACAGCTAACAAGGAAAAATAATAACGTCGTTCGGATTAAAATAATGTTTGTCAATTACTTATAATATCTTTCAATTTTTCAGCATATTGGAGAGACAACTCCCGGCGTGTTTTGGCCGTATTATGATCTCCTCAACATATAACTTTCCCTTTTCTTACCGAAGTATAAATAAATGAAGAATCCTAAGTCAATTTGAAGATTGTTCATGGGCTGTTGTAGGAAAACGGAAATGTTTAAGCACAAGACTTGCAAATTTGGGTGAATGGGTTAACTAATTCAGAAACTGGATTGCCATGATAAACTTTAGTTGATTAGCTAATAATCAGGCCAAAGTTGCTTGAATTTACTAGAGGTGATCACACCACCCATCACAACCGTTCAAAAGCGTCTCGTAAGTTCCAACGAGTAACATTTTGTGTCTGCGCAAAACCAGACAATATACCTTTTTGAAAGACATCCGACCCGAGTATATTCATGTTGTTTGTGTCCATAGCAGTGTGTCGCAAATGAACTAACGCACAATCCTTCAGCAATATGCCGCACAGCGCATGCGTCTCTATATCTAATGATATCAGTGATTGCTAGATGACGTCCACATGCAGCTTCTGTTTAGTTGGTACCTTTACTTTTCCAGGAATCATGCGGAATGAATCTTTCGGAGTCGATAAGTACAAGCTGAGTACTAGAGTCGATGTAATCGACTTACCCCTTCCCAAGAAATTGCTGGTCTTGTACCAAAAATTGAAACGAATATATTACTGAGACTTCCCTTTATCGATCTTAAAAGTGCTTAAAAGTTCACTCTTGTAACATAAAGAGATGTAACTAAATGTTACAAGGCATTTTCTTAAGCGCTTTAACTGTTCGGTTATCCACGCAGACATTTTTTGTAATTTCTATACAATTTGGAAGGTTATTTAACACAAATGATCGAATGTGGTTACTTATGATGGAACTAGAGGAAAAAGTCTGAGGAATTCATTTTTCAAGATAAGGGTGTAAGTTCTCTGAAAGCAAATGAGTGATATAACTATACAAACTCGTTGCAGGATGGTGAGCCGAATCAAAAGAAATGAAAGAAAGCAATCGAGAATATTTCAGAATTGAAGACTAATGAACACATGGACAATACTGAAATGATTTGAAGTCTTACTGCAGTGGAGAGAACACGGATTTTTTTAAATGAAGAAGCAAAGAAGAAAGCTTATCCGTGCATAATGAATCACATCTATGAAGTAACGGAAATGATGGAAAACTTATTTGTGTGGTCAGAAGAATCAATGACGTAAAAACAAAGATCAGAGAAGATTTCAAAAATACACAAAAAGTCCGGAAAAAGAAATGTTGCAAGGGAAGCTTTCTCGAATACAGGAAATATAACAGGAAAACATGGTAAACCAGAATGTCGCAAAGCAGAAAGAAGCAACTGATGTAAAAAAAAAAAAGACCTCGTTAAAATGTAAAGAACAAATAATTTTTAAAAGCCCAGACACGTCGTTAGACATACTTCTGGGGCCATTAAGTGTTTTGGATCTTTTAATATCAGGCCTTCTCACCCAAGTGATCAGACCAAACCCCCAGCATGTATTTAGCTAGTACTACATCTTGTATCACTACCTCTAGTAGCATTACTCTTCCATGGCTGGCTCATCTTGGTCTTTGGCCACCTCGAGGCAATCGTCGCTAGCTCCACAGCCAACCTGATAGCCTCCTGCCTACTGGCTTCAGTGATGTCAAGGACGTCGTAAAATCTGTAGAGAAACTAGACTAAAACTTCTGCATCCTACTTGAATGTGACCACACCATGCTAGTCACCCGTTGCTTTGACACAGCTCCATAGTTAGGCATAGACGAAAGTCTCAATTATTTAGTGAACGCATATAACAAGATGATAATAAAATTATACCACTAAAATATGAAATGATATAAAAATGTTTATAGATTCTTCTGTGAAAACAAATCATGTGAATGAGTCATATATCTGACATATGATCATTAAAAAAAGTATATAAAAACCAAAAATGCAAGAAAATGAATTTTACAATACCATATGATAGCAGGATAAAAAATATATAAAAAGGGGGAAAGTGACGATATCTATTGGCATGAGAATTGAGAAAACTGCAACATTCACGTGAGAGTTAAGCAGACGTGTTGTCATTAAACTGAACTATCATCAGTGAGGTCGACAGTGATAACAAAATATACTGATTCCTGAGTTGACAATTTTTTTTTCTTTTTCGTGACGTGGTTGCTGTAATTGGCACTAGTAAATGGACAGTTCTTACTTTTTTAACTTCACTCTGAAGAGCATAAAAATACCTCACCTGCACTATCATCTTTTCCACTACTCTTTCCCCACACAATAATAATAATTCTGTCAAATTATTGTACATGGTCAAAAATTCAGGGTTGGGGATTAGTCGATTACATTAGCTCCAGTGCTTATCTGGTACTTATTTTATCGATCCTGAAAGATGAAAGTGAAGATGATCCCAACGCTATTTGAAATCAGATCGTAAAGAGGCGGAAGAAATTTTACTAGCCAGCTCGTTGACTTAACAATAAACGTTTTAAATCTTGACATGAGGTCAATACTTTTGAGGAGGGGGTATGTTGATTACATCAACCCCAGTGCTCAATTGGAACTTATTTTATCGACCGCAAGAGGAGGAAAGGCAAAGTCAACCCCGGCAGAATTTGAACTCAGATGAAATGCAGCTGAGCATTTTACTCGGCATTGCTAACGATTCTGCCAGTTCACCGCCTTATTAATAATGATAATATTAATTTTCTTTTATTTCTACTATGGGCACAACGCGGAAGGAAGCTAATCGATTACATAGACCCCAGTGCTTGACAGGTACTTATTTAATCGATCGCCAAAGGATGAAATGCAAACTCGATGTTGTCGGAATTTAATCTCAGAACGTTAAAGTGGAAGAAATGCCTCTAAACATTATGTCCTGCATGATAATGATTTTGCTACCTGACGGCAGGAAATTTTGGGAAAGGGGGCTCTTTGATTACATCGATCCAGTGTTCAACTAGTTCGACTGGAACAGTGAAAGGCAGAGTCGATATTGTCACTAGACGGACGAAATTCCGCAATGCTATTCGTGTCCTCATCTTGTTTGTTGTTAACACAACGTTTCGGCTGACATACCCCCTCACCAGCCTTCATCAGGTGTCTTGGGGAAGTTTCGAACCTGGGTTCTCATTTCTAAGGTATTTTTCTATGTTGTTATTATTAGTAGAACTCAGAATCTTGGGGTTAAGAGCGCGGGCTACTAATCCCAAGATTCCGAGTTCGATTCCAGGCACAATGACCTGAATAATAATAATAATAATAATAATAATAATAATAATAATAATAAAAACAACAACATCGAAAAATGCCTTAGGAATGAGAACCCAGGTTCGAAACTTTACCAAGACACCTGATGAAGGCTGGAGGATATACCAACCGAAACGTTGTGTTATCAACAAAGATGAAGACAAAATCCGTCATAATGTAAATAATTTATCTTGCATAATGTCAAACAAGAAATTGTATGAAGTTAACAAACATGCCAAAGTTACTGCATGAAGAAGCAATTTAAATACAACTAAGTTTATTAAATTATACACACCACGAAAATCTTAATATAGGCCTGGAATCATTCGTACAAAGCAGTGGAGACAGATAAGCTACAACACATAAATGTTGAAAAGATTATTGAGAATGCTACAGATGACTCACTGATATTAAAAAAAACTAAACTGAATGCAGGAAATACAATAAAAAGTATAAAACCGTAAGCAATAATTTTTGTGGTAATTTATAAGTAAAGGTTAAATATGATACTACTACTTCACTGATACTGAATTTATTGATCCCCGGGCGCAGGAGGGGTAAAGTCGACATCAGCAGGAATTTGAAACCCGAACGTAAAAGGATATAATGATATACCATATAATTATTTGTTTGTTTGTTTTTTCTCTTTTTATTTCTATGGTGCAGCAGCAGGGTGTTTTTTTTTTTCTTGGTTATCCAAGGAAACAGAAAATGTTGAGATATTAATCCCTGCTACACATCGAATCCTCGTTGTAGGCATCCAATGCTGGGATGGGATATTCTATCTTGCTCTAAAACAATTATCAGTGAAGGTTAGCATCATTCAGTAAGCGAAACATATTTTTAATTATGTAGAATTACAACCATAATATACGCAACAGTTATTTGTTGTAATCGAATAATTTTCGTTATGAAATACAACTTCAATCAACAGAAAAACAGATTCCTTTTCGCTAAGGCTCTAGAAAATTTATCGGAGTGTGACACAGACTATTTCCTTGACTCCGATTTAATACCGAGATCTGTGGAATAGGCACAGAACAATTTTTGCATAAAATCGATAAAATAAACTGTAGTAAAGATACCATAAAATTGCTTTAAGCAGTTTTATAAAGATCGAATGTAAACACAACGAAATTTGAACAACATTTAAACTACACAGCTGGTTTTACACTCTACCGTCAAGCTTCCCTCCACCGTCAAGCTTCCCTCCACCGAGCTTGACTCAGTACAATATTGATATCGGTTACAACGTTGGAAAGTGACAAATTTATATATATGTATGGGAACAGCATGTTGTCCAATGTAGTCTAATACATACCTATGAACCGGAGCTGAATTTACTTTTTATCCTATATACAAATGCGTGTAAGTGTGTGTGTGTATAATATATTCTTTTTTTTTTTGTTCTTATTATTCATTTTCTTTGTTTCGGTAATGTGACAGCGGCCATGCTGGAGCATCGCCTTTTAGTAGAAGAAAACGACCCCAAGACATTCTTTGTAAGCCTAGTACTTATTCTATAGGTCCCTTTGCCGGGGGACATAAACACACACACACACACACGTATATATATATATATATGTATATATATATATATATATATATATATATATATATATATATACGACGGGCTTCTTTCAGTTTCCGTCTGCCAAATCCACTCACAAGGCTACGTCGGGCTGAGGCTATAATAGAATAAACTTGCTCATGGTGTCACGCAGTGGGACTGAACCTGGTGTCATGTCTTTGGGAAGCAAGCTTCTTTATTTCATGAAATTGACCATGAATGCCGTACATAGAGGAGACAGCACATGGTAGAGACAAAAAGAAAATGAATGGAAAGGATGAATTGAATATAATGAAAAAAGGAATGAAGCCGTTCGGCCCCTTCTTGTGATTTTCCTCAGCCTCCACGGGCAGTGGAGCACTAACCACTTTCTCCCTCTCTTGCTTTTATAGCATCGCGGAATCCTCCGTTCCATTCTGACTTTCAGCGTCACGTCTGCGACCATGATTGTTTCCACCATACTTTTAATATCTTCTGGGCTAATCTGTACCACCATATCCAGGCTTTGCCCTTGCCAGTTTCTGTAGGGTGTTCTGGTGGTCTGCAGGACCACCACCTTTTTTCCATGCCTAGCAGTATGGCAGCCACCAGCTTCTGGTGGTATATCTTCTACACTAACCCTGGAAACACATCTCCCAAGATATACGGGTAGAAGCACCACTTCTTCAGTTTGTAATGGTGTGGCTAAGATGTCTTGGCAGTAGCTACCTCCCGAAACTACACTTCCATCGTTCCGTACTTTCTTCCCTTGGCAAAGTAGGATATCTCTTGCCAGACTGGCCTCAACGACTTTTCAACTTGTGCCTCCGACACCACTTCTATTTTTCTTGTTGCCACCGCATATGTTCTATAAACAATCGTTCTCTCTTCCTTATCCTTTAACACTTCTTTGGGGGTAGGGAGACTTTCACGTCGTTCCCCTCTCTTTTAAGAATTTCTATGAAATTGCTCAGCTCTTCCAGACTTATATCTTCTATTTGTTCCTTTGCCGCCGCTGCATAATCCGCCTTCTCCATCTCTTTGTCTATCTTGTTTACGTATTCCGCTAATTCTTCCTCTGACGAATCACATTCTAGGGAAGAATAACTTCTCCCAACTTCTCGCTCGACGCCCCTCCATTACTCAAGAGGCAAAACGTCGCTCACCAGGAAGCCAAGTGTAACAAACAAATCCAACAATACTACTGAACAACCATAGACCAGAAGCAAGTTTCTTTATTTCATGAAAATTGGCCATAAAGAGGCGACTTCATTTTCATCTTTCATGGTGTAACTTAATTTCATTTTTTTTTTTTGGTCCCCACTTTGTGCTGTCCCCTCTATGTGTTTATGTCAGAAAAGATGAAATGAAGTCGCTCCGCCCCACTTCCGGGCGATTTCATTGAACCCTTTGCAACACCATTTACTTCCGGTGGTATGTCCTCCACCCTTACCCTGGTAGTCCGTGTCCCAAAGTACACGGGTAGCAATACTACTTCATCCGTTTTCAACAGTGTGGCCGAGTACAGTTTAGCAGTTGCTATCTCGTTAAGCTGCCCCTCCACCGTTCCATATTTTCGTCCCCTGGCAAGGTATATTTCCTGCTAGACTGACTTTAGTGCCTTTTCCACCTGTGCCTCCGACACTACTTCAATTTTTCTTATTGCTGTGGCGTAAATTCTATCGACAATTGTCCTTTCTGCCTTGTCTTTTAATACTTCTTTTTTTGTGGGGGGGGGGGAGGGGGACACACCTTCACTTCGTTCCCCTCCCTTTTAAGTATTTCCTTGAACTTGCTCAGCTCTTCCAGGTTTATTTCTTCAATTTTTCCCTTCTCTAGCTGCCGCTGCATAATTCTTCTTCTCTATATCAGTGTCCATCTTGTTCAAGTACTCAACCAATTCCTCATAAAACGAATCACATTCTAGGAAAGAACAGCTCAACATTTTTCAACTTCCCGCTCGACAGCCCTCCATCACAAGAGGAAAAACGTCGCACAGCCAAAAACAGAAAAAGAAACACAGCCAAAAAAACACGCCCGTCTTGCTCATAACCAACAAACCAAATGAATTCTGAGAAATCGGAAGCGAACTTCTTTCTACACAGTCACGCTTGCGCCATCATATATATATTCGTATAGCTGACAGATATTTTCGTACTAACACTTACTTCCTGTATTTTTAACAATTATAGAGCCGAGACCTCAGTCAATGAAGGAGTTTAAAACAAATGGTGCCAAGTGTCTAGAACAAGAACCGAATAACACGAGGGATGTCACGTAATTCGAGCCTACAACTCATTTCTTAAAGTCAACTATCCCTAAATGAATCCCGTTGAACACGGTCGATACTTTTACACTATAACATACATAAATACACTTCTGATTTCATAGACATATGCAAAGATGTGTTTGAATGTGTGCCGGAAACAATTTTGCAGATTAAGATTAAAGTTGCAAATAGAATTATTGTTAGTAGAGCTGTGTTTGAAATAGTACTGAAAAGATTACTTTCAGAAGCTGATTTTAATATACACAGGAGAGTTTTCCCTGTCATCCATTTTTTTTTTGGTTTTATAAGTTTCAATCAAACGTAAATATGAACATCATATAAATTTAGCGGTCGATGACTCCAAACACCGACTAGATCGAACATAGAAAGGTCAGTTATCAATAACACTATAGATAAAAATCATTAATGTCGCTTGTCTCCCTATTGTATTATGCTGTTAATCATTGCTTTATGTTTAGATGCTAATATTAATTACATTAATCGTCATCTATTTTTTATGTTTTACCAATACAACTCTCCTATTATATAGTGTCTTAATAGTTCCGCAGTTGATATATATATATATATATATATATATATATATTGAGATAGATAGATTGAGAGAGAGAGATAGTTTATATGTATACGTATTTTTCCTATCAATTTATGAATCGTATAATACAATATATTGCTATAAAATGAGTGATTCACTGGCTGGATAATGTTGTCATATGGCTAACATTACAGTTAAGTATTTCAAAAGACTAATGTAATATAACAATTGAAAGCTTATGTGAAATCATCAACGCCACCCTTAAAACTGGTACCTAATAAATAATTTTTATTCCAAGTACACAAGTAACGGAAAGTTTTATATTATTTTCCAGATAACTGCAACTTTGTATTAGTTTCATTTTGTTTACGTGAAAACTTAAATATTCGACAAAGATAGGAAGGTGTACAATAGTGAGTAGCTGAACAGTATGTAATTTTCGTTATCGCTCAAGTAGTTATTTTGTGCTCTCGCTATTATCATTATTCTGACTTCATTTGGACAGATAGATGAGTCAAGCCAGGGAAGCTGCTTTAAATGACTAATATAACATAACAATTCAACCGTTTATATAAAAGCTATAAAATTCATCCCTAATTTAACTGAAGTACACCCATGTATATATATATAAATATATTACTGTATCAAAGATTTTGAGAAAAGATTTGCTTGAAGTTTCTAATCAAAACTCTCTATTAAGCTCTCTATTTTTCAGAATCGTACATGAGGTAGCAGGTGATAATAGATATATTGTGTCATCATCGTTCTATTGAACGTAAATAATATAATTTCCATTTAGTAGTTGGTGTATTTTATCACACGCACACCTGGCAGCTGTTACTGTGATACAATTTTTTGCGCATTGTGTATTAACACGTTACAGTTCTCTTCACTCGGTCTTTTATTTTCATATTCGGTTCATATCTTATTCTATTCTCATTCGTACCACACCCATTTAAAGTTAACCCTTTTTTCCTTTAAGAGAATTCTATTTCATGAATAATTTTAAATTATCATCGTCAATGTGTTAAAATTTGAAGTACCGAATTCTGCTCTAACTCCCCCTTTTTTTTTTCTCGAAATATACTTGACTATATGGTTATGAAATAATGACAGGCGAAATCAATCTCAGTAATTAAGAACCTTTGAATTTTATCAATCATTAACAGGAGCCCATTCGCATAAATTATATAAGAAGTGATGCAAAGAGCTAACAAGCCTCATTGTACAAGATACACACAAACTTTGATCAGTTAGCAACGAAGATGAACAGTTAAAAATAGACATAATAAAAGAAAATGAAAACTTATATATATTTGATATAAGTTTGTGATAAGAGATCGTTACGTAAGTCAAGATTTACAGGTTTTCCCTCTCGGCTATGAACGAGCAAAAATATAAAACATCTACACCGAGTTTTAATTTACTTTATTCTTTTGAAACAACTTCACATGATACATGATGAACTAAATGTCAACTAAAGCTTAGGGTTCTTTCTTCTTAGAGTTAATTTTCCATTTTATTTCTGCATTCCTAAAAGTTATTTGAAGTAAAATTAAAGGCAAAAGAGAAATAAGGAAAGAATATCTCCATTTAATATGTTTATTTTTACTGAATGTAGATAAAATCAAATATATTTGAAGTAAATGCACACATTACTGTCTTTATATGTGTGTGTGTGCGTCAATGAAATCATCCTTTTCGAAGCAATAACAGGGCAGAGACTTAGGCAGAAATATAATATAAAGCCTGGAACTGGAAATCGAAACTTGGTTTATCTATTACGTAGCAATCTCTCACTCTACTTGCATCTATCTTACTTTCAGCAATCTCTATTATTCTGTGGTTGGATACGCTAAAATATCGTAGGTGTCTCCTGAAAATAAATCAGGATTCTAAACAAAGGGTCAGAGACCTAGGCAGAAATATAGTATATAAAATTTCCAACTGGGAATTGAACCTTTGTTTGTCTGCTACATACTAAACCTAAACAGTGATTGTATCTATCTATTTTCAAATACCTCTATTATTTTGTGGTTGGATACGCTAACATATCGTAGGTTTTTCCTCATAATAAATCAGGCATTATTCATATTCGTTAATGTCGTGTCTGATTTCTCACATCATTTGATAAATGATAAGTTCAACTATGACTTCTTTTTCGCTCATATAGCAAGGGCACATTCGTTAAGAGATGATCAAACGCTCTCGTCTCGGTGACGCTTGATCGTTATTTCCAGATGAAATTCAAACTTACTGTGCATCGGTAATTGGCTACGACAAACCTTTTATGATCTGTGCTTCATTATAAAGTTAGCATGGTTTAATGCAATATTCTTGTGGAAAGTTCCCTGATATGTAGGCAATAATTATTTCTCAGCAAATGTAATCCGTTAGACGGGTTCGATCTACAGTATGAACCATTATAATTATTTTTGGTAACGACTTCATAACATTTAATTCATATTAATTTAGGAAGAATCACTGGAGTGTCGAAAAAAATCACTTGCGATATTTGTTTTAGCTCTTTATGTTCTGAGTTCCAATCCCGCCGAAATCGACTGTGATTTTCATCTTTTCGGGGTCGATAAAACAGCGTACAAGCCAAGTATCGGAGTCGGTGTAATCAACTAAGCTCCCTTAAATTTGCTGGCCTTGTGCTAAAGTAGAAAGTATTCAACTTTGATTATTAACGTAGCGAACTGGCGGAATCATTAAGCACGCCGGACGAAATGCTCAGTGGCATTTCGACTACCTTTACGGTCTGAGTTGAAATTCCACCAAAGTCGACCTTGCCTTTCGTCCTTTCCGGGTCGATCAAATAAGTATTAGTTGAATACTGTGGTCAATGTAAATGGCTTGCCCTTGCCCCAAAATTTCAGGCCTCGTGCCAAATATAGAAAGAACAATTAAGGCGGTGAGTTGGCAGAATCGTTACTTTGCTGGACAAAATACTTAGTGGCCCTTCGTCCATATGTTCAAAATTGATTTCGCTTTTCTTCCTTTTAGGGTCGATGAAAGAAATACCAGTTGAACACTGGGTCGATGTAGTCGACTAGCCACTTCCCCAAAATTTCAGGCCTATCGTTTCGATTGTTCAGGGGTGTAGAAATGTGTTTATAAATTACAACTACTATACTTCGGTGTTTTGTCTGTGTTTATAATGCATGCAATACGAGCTTTGTTATTATATTAGGTGGCTATTACACAGATGCATATTTTTTAAACTGTATTGTGTGTATTGTGTTAATGACATGAAAGGATTTTTACGTAGGGTGTGGGCTGAGCCTAGTAAGGCTATTTTCTTCTTCATTTCCTGTTTTTCCCCCTTAGAGAGCAAATGAATGTTAATGAGGCCTGTTAGAGAATTTCTGCTTTGTTTATTGTTTTTGTAATTGGAGAACTAGGTATGCTACCTTACCAAGTTCTCTAATTAATATTGGTTTCAAATTTCGGCACAAGACCAGCAGTTCCAGGGGTGGGAGGTAAGTCGATTACATCGACTGGTACTTATTTTATCCATCACGAAAGGATAAAACACAAAGTTGATCACAACGGCGTTTGAACTCAGAACGAAAAGATGGTCGAAATGACGTTAACCATTTTACCAGCTCGCCACTTCAGTTTTCTAATTAAAATTCATATTGCTTTTATTTTCATATCCTACACCCTTCGTGTTTCCATTTCTAGATACATATACCAGATAGTTTCTCAGCCACATTTATGGCAATATTTTGGTCAAATGGGATGAAGATATCTATCAGAGTAGAAAAGTCTCCTATTGAAGAGAATGAATTCGTTATTGCCACACCTTAAATAATATAGGTATTGAATTGATTATCTTTATGAGATAATAGATTATCTTTATACATGCAAATCCTACCAGAATTTAATTTACATTTTGGGTGAAATGAATTTAGGAAGACCTGAAGTCGCAATGCAGCAGACTTGAACATGCTAAAGCCAGTGCCATGGATCAGAAAGCGTGGAATAACATTATCACCAGAGTCCGTCATCCAGGAGCACCTGCAATTTACAACAGAACTGCAATTTTCAGCAATTTCTTCTTCCACACACGCTCTCTAGAGATGTGAATTTACAGTATCTCAGCCTGCGCATCTGCCCTCATCGACGTGAATATAAAAAATCTACTTCATTTTATTTTGAAACCATTTCACCTTAATGCTCGTGGAATTTTTTTTCTGTACAATCGCTAGCGGGGATTTTCGTGCAAAAACATCCAACCATCTATCATTTCTATGTATACACTTATGTTTTTGTTTATACTTTAGAAGCAGAACCTTCATGATTTTTTTACGTTTTGAAGTTTATAACTTATTTCGAAAGTACTTTTAATATTCTGCATCGTTATATGATAACGTTCTTTTAGAGGGAAATATTAAAAAATCTTATTTTGTAACTTTCAGCGAGCTTACCTTAAAGAAAGAAATATTATGTGTATCTTACACAGAAAGTAGTAGAGTTTCTAGGCTGTTCTACTAATTCACCAAACAACTATTCCTTGTCTAGTATATATTCTTTGTCTAATACTTGAATTTTTTCATTTACATCTATTAGCTTCATCCGCGCGGTCGTTCTCTCCGTCTTCCTTGACGTAGTAATTACCATGTCCCTACCAAGAAAATCTTCATATTCCTTTTTTCGATCTTTGTTGTTCGTATTATTATTAGTAGTAGTATTGAGTGAGAGAGCAGTGCATGCCATCAATGTGACATTGGGGTAAAATATACGAAGCCCAGTATACCCATCATGACTGCCCGTCTGATAAGAGTACACCAGGCACGTGCATCGCAACCATACATGCGCGACATGGCGATCATATATCAAGATAAATAGTACCTAACCTTGCAGGTGGGACCGAGTTAGAATTTTCTTCAGTTCTAGTAGCCCATTCCACTCAAAAGGTTTGTTTAAGAGAGTTGAACGAAACATCAATGTTTCCAGAGGTAAGTTATTCAAACCCCAAAGAATTCCTCTCAACACATGGCAATGATGCCCCCCCCCCCCATTACTTCTGCTCGTGATCAGAGATGCGGATATTGTCAGCTACCAAGGGACATGCTCAACTGGTTAAGGTCAAACAGTTGATAAGCAAATGTGTGGTATTGGGCAGAATATTTGCTGTAGCCCATCTTTTGTCAAAGACAAAACAATGTACATGATAACACTTCCAATCAGTTAAGATGAGAAGCCATGAAAGCCACTGTCTGGTACTGCATCAGGGCATTTATGATGATGATGATTATTATTATTATTATTATTATTATTATTATGAAGGCGGTAAGAAGGCAGAATTGTTAGCACGCCGGACAAAATGCTTCATGGCATTGCATCTCACTTAACATTCTGAGTTCAAATTCCCATGTGAACGACTTTACCTTTCATAATTTTAGGATCAATGAATTAAGTCAGGCACTTGAATCGACTAACCTCCTTCTCCTAAAGTTCAGGCCTTGTGCCTACAATAGAAAGGATTATTATTATTAATATTATTATTATTATTATTATTATTATTATTATTATCCCTTACAGCCGGGATACAAGATTTCACAGGCACAGGGAGAAATAACGATGTTGCACGCACAACGACCGCCCAGAAAAAGAAAGGTCAGACTTGGCCGAACATCGGTCACGTGAGAAGAGAAGAGAGAGAGGTAGAGGCAGAGGGACAAAAGAATTAGGAAAGGGCGAGAAAAAATGACAGAGACACAGTGAAGTGAAAAGTGGAGGGAGAAGAGAAGGCAAGGAAATGTGAGCGAGGGGGAACGAAAGAACGAACAGTGGAATGAACGAATAAGGGTGAAGGGGCTGATAGACAGAAATAGAGTCATACAAGATTTAGAAAAATGTGTATTTACATATAAGAGACAAAGTGTACGTACGCCGCTATATATATATATATATATATATATATATATATATATATATATATATATATATATATATATATATAATACAGAATGGGACAAGAACGCAAAACATCCAGACAGTTAGGTGATATAAGAAAGGGACAAAACATACAGATAGACGATACAAAGAAAACACGGACATGTCATTCGAAGTTTTCTCTCTTCAGTCGAGATCCAGATTATCTTTGCAATTTCGGCTGGTTATTCTCGATATTGCCCCAATCTGGCCAGCCCCAAGGAAAAACTAAGCTAAGAACATTCGATTCGTTGGAAGAAAGCAGCGAATGTATACAAAAACAAGGACGGGAAAAAACGAACAATGTTACACAAATACAGTAGGAATAATAACAGGACAAAACAACAGATGTCTTTCGACTAAGGAAGAATATATATATATATATATAAAAGAAATAGAAGATTCGAAGGGAAATGATAACAAAAGACGAGATAAAGAACTTCTAGTAGAAACACTCACAATCAGCTGAAGGGACGACACAGCTATCTCTCCATAGGAATCATTTCTTCCCTTCCCTCATCTATCCAATATGGTGTTGCTCAGAAGAAGCAACGTAAATATTACATGACTTGGAGATGCTCTGGAAGTAGAGCTACGTGTTCAACGTCCTCAGACGACAGGTATATGTATATGACGGCAAGCTTTCAAGCACATTTTGGGTGAATATTACATCTATTATCCAAGTCGAAAGTTCCAGAATGGTGTGGATATCTTCTTAGAGAAGGAACGTTGATGTCCTGGATGTGGACAGTAGTGAATGAGTTGCCTTCAGACTAGTCCTAGTTTATGCTCCGGCAAGAGCAGGACAGCAGAATTTGTTCTGGCATATGGAGTTCTTTCTAGAAACCTCCCGCTGAAACATGCATCGAATATGTACATTTTGATTGTGTCAGGCCAGCTTATAAGCAGGGAGTGGAAAAGCTTCCCAAAATCTACCCGGACGTCTCCAACTGTCTGATAGATACAGACTCGATTTCCCGAATGTGTTAATATATACACGGGAAAATCAGCATCGAGTCATCCAGATCGTACCAACATGGCGTACTCTATAGGTCAGTTGATAGGGTTAGAATAGGTTTCCACAACTGAAATTAGTCACTACACAAACACATAGAAACTAGTTGAGTACTGGGGTCGATGTAATCAACTAGCCTCCTTCCCCCAAAGTTCAGGCTCTTGTGCCTATAGTAGAAAGGATTATTATTATTATTGAGGGAGAGAGCAGTGCATGCCATCAAAGTGACACTGGGGTAAAATATACGAAGCCCAGTATACCCATCAGGACTACCCGTCTGATAAGGGTACACCAGGCACATGCATCACAACCATATGTGCACGACATGGTGATCTCATATCAAGATAAATAGCCTAAGACCTCGCAGGTGGGGCCCAGTTAGAATTTTCTTCAGGTCGAGTAGACCATCCTGCTCAAAAGGTCCCTGAATAAGGTTTGTTTAAGGATGTTGAGCAAAACACCCATGTTTCCAAAGGTGAATTATTCAAACCCCAAAGAATTCCTCTCAACACATGGCTATGATGCTCCCCCACAGCTCATGATCAGAGATGCACATATCGTCAGCCACCAAGGGACATACTCAACTGGTTAAGGTCAAACAACTGACATGCAAATCTGTGGTATTGAGCAGAATATTTGCTGTAGCCCATCTTTTATACCAAGGCAAAACAATGTACATGATAACACTTCCAATCAATTAAGATCAGAAGCCACGAGAGCCACTGCCTGGTACTGCATCCGGGCGTTTATTATCATTATTATTATTATTATTATTATTATTATTATTAGTAGTAGTAGTAGTAGTAGTAGTAGTAGTAGTATTTGCTTTTTGATTGATTGCTTGATTGACTGTTTTCTAGCTCGAAAGTTTGAGAAATATTTCAACGAGTGTAAACCTAAACCACCAGCAATCAGTCCAAAGTAGAACGGACTGTTTGATTTTGTTTTTCAAACAGACATAAATAAAACAAAACTTCCCGATAGCTTAGTCTTATCAACGCACTTCAAAGATACATTATTCGCAATGACCGTACAAAAACCGTTATCGAGAAACGCCTCAACAAATTCTCCCTCAGCATCGCCACACCCATACATACATATGTACTTCTTCCCCATGTACAACGCTTACAGATATACATACATTCATACACAAACAGGGTTTCTCCGATTATTGAATGTTTCTTTGAATCTAGACGAAACACTGACAAGCGATGTTATAGCAAAGCAAGTATTATTGTTGACAAGTCTCTAAACTTCCTTTCCACAAATCCTTTCCCGTTCGGGTATTCTCTTTTTCCCTATCCTTTATCCTTGTCTCAAACTCTGTTTCATGTTTTGCTTTTGTCTGTTTAGCAAGAAATATGAGCTATTAAGACAGAATGAAATGCAATTAACTTTAAGCGATAAACATCAACTCTGTCAGACATTGAGATTAGATAGCGAAGCGTTGGATTGGTTCAGATGTATGTTTTGTGTAAGCAAATGATCTTTGGGCGTTTGTTGTGAGTTTTGGATGCTTTTCTGAACGCGCCTCCCTCTCTGTCTCTGTCTCTGTCTGTCTGTCTCTCTCTCTCTCTCCCTCTTTCCCTCTCTCCTTCTCTCTCTCTCTCTCTCTCTCTCTCTCTCTCTCTTTTTCTCCTTCTTTTCCTTATATATAATCACATATGTGATTGAGAAAGAGAGGATATTTTTCTTTGTTTCAATCCATGGGCTCTGTGTGCGAATGTATATAAATACGAATATACATACATAGATATATATGTATGTGTATACATATAAATATATAATATATATGTAGTGTGTGTGTGCGCGCGCGTGGCTGTATTCATGATGTATATATGTACACCCACACACGCATGTGTGTTTGTGTGTGTATGTATGCGTTTGTGTACATGTGTGGGTATATAGATGCTTGTTCTATTGCTTGTACGGGTGTGATAACATGAGCTGTTGTATATGTATATGATGTTGGTGTGAATGTGTGCGTGTGGGTTTGAGTTGGGAATGTAGACGTGTGTGTATATCTATGCGCCGGATTGACTGCTTTTAAGGATGTTTTATTCGTTTGTCTTCCCTGAAATTTGTCTGTAGTCATGTCTTGTTACTATGTGAATGGTCGTGCGGGTGCGTATGCGGGTCTATATGGGTGATTTGTTAACTCGTGATAGTTTTAGTATGCGCGTGTGTATTTCTCCTCGTATCTCTGATGCGGATAGTATGTGTGTTCATGATTTTACTGGAGTGTCTTAAAAGTAAATGTGCCTGTATGAGTGAGAGTGTGTGTCCACATACTTCACATTTATAGTGAATACATGCGTGTGTGTGCATGTAGCTTTATAATTGGGAGGCTGTGCGTGTGTATATATGTTCAGAAGTAACTGCACATATACATAGTTTTCTTCATGTATGAATCTGTGAGTTCGTCTTTGTATGAATGCGTGTATGTTCAAATATATATTATGATCGTGTTGAAGCATTAGTTGTGTGTGTCTATATGTAAAAGGATGTGGTAATGCTGGTAACTGTATTTGAATAAATACCCGAGTGCGCAGGCGTGTGAATACGTGCGCGCCTATGAATGTGTCTGTATAGTTGTTTATGAATATAGATGCGTGCGTATGTGTTAATTACATTGTGTTTGTTTGCATGAATGTTTTTGATAAGGTATACATTGGAAGTGTATGTATGTTATACAACGTAAAAGGAGTACAAACAAATGGTTAATACATAGACAAAGAGAGAGGGAGACAAGAAAGAGATGAAGAAAGAGATATAAAGAGAAGTGTAAGATTAAATTAACTAAGGAGATAAGAGATTTTCTTTTTTTCTAAAGTAGAAGACGTGTTATCCGTTAGTATGCTGTGGGATTTGTAGAAGGAAAAAATCCATACAGATAACAAAACTGAATAGTAAGTTTCAAGCTGAAATAGCACGTCACCATCATGGGAATTCTAAGACAAATAGCGGCATGCCCGTTTGTAACATCTTTAGATTCTGTGGTTTATGCAATTAGTAATAAAAGGGGTGAATGAGATTAAAAGTAGTCGAAGCCATTACCAGCGTGTTGCAAACAATTTCATGTCTAGGAATCTTTCTTAAATAATATATTCCAAAAATTTTCCTTGTTGCATCTCTTTTAATTGCAATCAGATCAAAACACAAATTTCGGCTCCTGCACGAATTATTCTCTTAATGATTCTAACCAATAGCCTTATGAACATGATGGGATAAATCTTATATAAATATATACTTTAGTTATGTCTCCGGCCATTTAAAATATATTTAATATATTCTAAATAATTATCCTCACAACTGTGTTACATATTCTTAGTCATGTGAGAATATGTGGCACATGGTTGTGCTACACTAATTGTAGCTACATGGTTGTGCTACACGCTGATATTCTCATCCATTGCCATCCATTTTGGTAATGCATTCTCCAATCATCGGACATAACGATTAAACAATACTCATTAGATGTCTGCAAACATATACATGAGTTCGTTTCATGTGAAACTCAACTGAAGTGTTAGACCTTCAACGTGTCAAATCATTTGAACAGACCAAAAAAATGTTATAGGGAAGGAGTATAACCAATAGATTAAGCTCATTACATTGCGAGTAATTGTGGCCCAGGGGGAAATTAAAAGTAATGTCAACGCAACAGTCTTTGAAATTGGAGCACAAAAGAAGGGATGTTAAATAATATAATGCATAGT
>NC_142929.1:103004950-103019950 GCF_046866305.1 Octopus bimaculoides
ATCGAAGCGAGGTGTATACCGCAGGCTACTCGTCAGACCAAGGGTATCTTGATTAAAGTTTACATTGTCTTTAGGGAGGTACACGTTAAACACACGGACGATTCGATAAATTTCTGATCAAGTTCCACTCGCTATGAAACATATGTAGCCGGATATTATCTATTCAATTCCTGGACTCTTATTTTATTCGCATACCTGCCAACCCTGACAGCCTACTGTTGAAATATAAAACAATTCTTTTCAGCTTATACTTCGATACAGAAAAAATCCACAGCCTTCCGCCTCAATAAACCACTATTGTTCCTGAAAATTGTTTTTTATATTTTCTATGGTTTGCTTGAAGCTAACCTACTTCTTATACCTCGATCTTTAGATCTCCCATTTACACACACACACACACACACATACACACACACACACACATATATATACTCATTTACTTGTTTCAGTCATTTGACTTCGGCCATGCTGGAGCACCGCCTTTAGTCGAGCAAATCGACCCCCAGGACTTATGCTTTGGAAGCCTAGTACTTATTCTCTCGGTCTCTTTTGCCGAACCGCTAAGTTACGGGGACGTAAACACACCAGCATCGGTGGTCAAGCGAATTTGGGGAGACAAATACAGGCACACAAACATATGCACACACAAACATATGCACACACATACATATATATATGTATACACATATACGACGGGCTTCTTTCGGTTTCCGCCTACCAAATCCACTCACAAGTCTTTGGTCGGCCCGAGGCTATAGTAGAAGACACGTGAGAAGTTGTACAATCTGGAAGTTGTGGTGTTCATTTCTTGCTTATAGTGATTTGACTTAAAAGTTGACTCATATTCACTAAGCATCGCATATTTCATTATACTGCATCAAAGAGTTACGTTATTAGTTATTCTGCATATCACAATTGTATGTGCGGACGTCTACCGTATATTAACAACGATAAACGTACATGTGTGCGTATATGTGTGTGCGAATGAATATCTGCGCCAATGGAATCCTATGTGACTGGCTGTGTAACAAATGTTATTAGAATATTGTATCGTGCGAGACGTGTGAGGCAACAAGGCTTGGTACTTGGTACTATCTAAGTGAAGCGAAAAAGAAGGGTAGATAATTGGTAATGTGTCACGGCGGTTACAGACTCGGCAAAATGACAGACAATTCGCTGGGATTAATAATATATTTGATTTCTTGCTTCAACGACGGGGAAAATGAATTCATGTACATTATCTGCTTCCCACCTTCCGTTGTCATCTCTCTCTCTATCTATATATCTGCCTGTCTGGTTTTCTCTGTTTATCAGTCTCTTTCTCTCTCTTTCTCTCTCGTTCGTTTGCAATCCTTCTATACCGCTCATCGAGGTAGCAAGTATTCCAGACAGTTCTCAACTCTTGAGACTCAAAAGAAGATTAAAAGAATTGATATGTCATGGGTGGCGTTCTCCCGTCCTGAAGAACATGCAACGAAAACCAATAATTTAAGGGTTTGAAAATAGACAAAATAAAAAAACAAATAAAAAAAGAAATAAATGAAAATCACGCAAAAGAAAAACATCAACTAAAACCACAAAAAAGATAAATAAATCAAAATCGAAAGACGGCACGACAGATATTCACTCAAATGATGTGTGGTATGTGTGTGTGTGTGTGTGTATAAACATATACATAAAGACACACACACGTGCAAATATATATATAGATAGATATGTGTGTGTGTGTATGTATGTATATATATACACAGACAGACAGATAGACATGCATATACATATTTTTCATATATATATATATATGTGTGTGTGTGTGTGTGTGTGTGTGTGTATGTATATATATATATATATATATATATATCAAATGTATATATATATCTATATATATTTCATATCTATCTATCTATCTATCTAGTTATCTATCTATCGATATATATATATATATATATATATATATATATATATAGATAGATAGATATATAGATAGATAGATAGATAGATACTGTTGTGTCTGGGGAATATATATATATATATATATATATATATATATATATATATATATATATAGGGGTAGTGCTATTAAGTTAGTCATGGCGTGGCCCAATTCAGACGGAAACTTGTCTGAGTATAATGTATGTTCGCGCTCGTGTCCGTGTGTGCGCGCGCGTGCTTATACGATCTGTATAGGTAGGAAAATAGACATGTATATATTTAAATGTGCGTGTATAAGCTTCAATATATTTCTTATATTGTATAGAACACATACGCAAGCGCACTCACGGGCAGGCAAGTAGTCACACCCACACAGCCATCAGCAGCACCAACATGAGCCTCAACACAGATATAGTGTGTAGGACATCATATAAGAACGTAGGAAAGTGTGAAAAGGCGGGAAGTGGGTGATAAAAGTTTCGCAACGTTGCCGTCAGAGCGGTTTCTTCGTGAGACTACCATCAGATCTGTTTGTACCATCTCTCCTATCCTTTCAAACATATCGCATTCTCATCATCTTCGCTCCTCCTTTTTTTTTTTTTTTACTTCTCTCTGCTTCTACTTCTTCACCAGTACCACTACCACTACCACCCTCGTCGTTGTCATCATAATCGTCGTCGTCGACTTTTTCGTTCTTACGTCTGTTTTGTATATGTCTTATTTCTTTCTTATTTCTTCGTAATTCCCCTTCTCTTTCTTCTTCTTCTTCTTCTTCTTCTTCAATTTATTAACATCCTCCTTCTGCGTGTCTCCTTTGCATATTCCGCCGTCAGCACTACTACTACTACCACCACTACCACTACTACTACTACTACCACCACTACTACTACTACTACTACTACTACTACTACTACTACTACCACAATCTCTAATAACCCCATCACCAGTAATTCTACCGAATCACTACCACAACATCAACATTGCCATCATCATCGCGAATGCTATTACTTCGACCACCAGTAGCAATAACGATTATAAGAAGAGCATAACTTTTATTCATTAATCAAATAAACAGTCTAATGATAGGGACAATATTAACATTCATTAAGGTGGCGAGCTGGCAGAAACGTTAGCACGCCGGGCGAAATGCTTAGCGGTATTTCGTCTGTCTTTACCTTCTGAGTTCAAGTTCCGCCGTGGTCGACTTTGCCTTTCATCCTTTCGGGGTCGATAAATTAAGTACCAGTTACGCACTGGGGTCGATGTAATCAACTTAGTTCCTTTGTCTGTCCTTGTTTGTCCCCTCTATGTTTAGCCCCTTGTGGGCAATAATGAAATACGAAACGTTAGCACGCCGGGCGAAATGCTTAGCAGTATTTCGTTTGTCTTTATGTTCTGAGTTCAAATTCCGCCGTGGTCGACTTTGCCTTCTATCCTTTCGGAGTCGATAAATTAAGTACCAGTTGCATACTGGGTCGATCTAATCGACTGACCCCCTCCCCCAAAATTTCGGGCCTTGTGCCTAGAGTAGAAAAGAATACTAACATTCATTGCCCCGAAACAAATAAATAATTAAAAAGTAATGATAAATTTTAATTGGAGTGCAAAGTAAGTAGTTCTGAAGGGATTCTTTAACAGATGAAATTAACATCAGTACTAGGTTGGTTGTTTACTTTATAAACGCTGGAAGTATGAAAGGATCTCAGCGAGATTTGAACTCAGAACGTAAAGAACCGGACCAAATAAACGTAATCATTTTAACCGAAGTTCTAATGTCACAGCTAAATGGTCATTCTGCTGCCACCAGTAATGATTTCAAACTTTGGCACACGGCCAATAATTTCGGACGAGGAGGTGAAGGGGATAAGTCGATTATGTTGACACCAGTGCTCAACTAGTATTTATTTTACCGACCCAAAAAGGATGAAAAACAAGATCGATCTCGACGGCCTTTGAATTAGAACTTAAAAGCGGACGTAATCCGGCAAGCATCTTGCTTGCCGCCTTACGGATGCTAATAATAATAATTTTCTAATGTAAGCACGAGGCCAGAAAATTGATCGTAGGTTACATCTCCCCAGTGCTTGACAAGTCAAGTACTTCGTTTTAGCGACTCCGAAAGGATGAAATGCATAGCTAACCTAAGTGGGATTTGAACTCCGAATATAAAGAGCTGTGATTAAATACTGCATTGTATTCTGAATTCAAATCTAGCTTTAACGATTCTTATAATCCCGCAAAAGGCTTAAGATGTTGGGGACGGTAGAAAAGCAAAATACAGTATGAAGCAACAAACAAGAAATTGTGGGTTTATATGAAGTAAAATTAAACAGTTACAACACATTAATAAACAAATACTTCTTTCTAATTGTAGCACAAGGTCAGCAATTTTAAGGGTTGGGGTTAGTCTACACCATCGATCCCAATACTTGATTCGTAGGTAATTTTATCGATCTCGAAAGGAGGAAAAGCAAAGTTGAGCACAGTAGTATCTAAGATCAGGAGGTGAGAGCTGGAAAAAATGCCACGAAGCTTTTAGCTCGACGTGCTAACGATCCTCCAAGCTCACCGTCTTGCATGAAGAGGTAATAATAACAAAGAATAGCAGTACAGAGTTCATTACAAAATACCGATAAGAGTCCCTAGACCAAGACAGAGTGACAACCACATTGGGTCGTATGGAGCATCCTACACATAACCCTGAATTTTCTTGATACACCAAGCAAAGCACACTCTCCCAGACTTTACTATCATCCGGTGATCGTTAGTTATAACACGTTTTCTTTTGTTATATAGATATAAGGCCAAAAATGTTTTGCGGGAACAGTCGTTTATATTAATCCCAGTATATTCCTAGAACTTTATTTCATCTTCCCCGGAAGGAAGGAAGTCAATGAGAACAACGGCAAGATTTTGAATTCAAAACGAATTATCGTAAGGAATCGTAACGAATTATTACCTAGTTGTAACTATTCTGCAGATAATAATGAGCTCTCGGATAGACAGAAGCCCAGAAGCAAAAATAGTCAACTAAGTCGATTCAAGTTTTTGACTGGTATTGTATAATTTATCGGTTCTTAGAAGATGAAAGGAAAAGTTAACCTCAGCGGAATTGAACTCGTATTTTATAGGGCCATAACTAAATAACACAAAGTATTTTGATTGATGCTCTTGTGATTCTGTAAATAACAATGATAAAAATAATAATTCATTCTTCTGTAAGCACAAGGCAAGTAATTTTGAAGGATTACCTTGGCCAGGTGATCAACTGGTACTATATTTTGTCGACTCCGAAAGGATGAAAGACACGTCGACCTCGTCGACATTTGAACTCAGAACGAAAAGACAGAAGAAACACTGCTTAGCTTTTTGCCCAGCGTGCTAGTGATTCTGATTTCTTTAATTAGGCATAAGACCTCAATAGAGGAAGGACAAAATAAAAACAGATAAAACAATACATTGGAGTACATAGAACACATATCGGACGAAATATGATATAATGAAAATGAGAATGAAATGGCTTACCTACCCACCAAAACAGATAGTTCCATTTTACTGTTTATGTATCACATATTAACATTACAGTTCATTATTCTTATTTTGCATAGTTTTGGGTTTTAAAAGTCATAATTTTGAAATTTTAAATATTTCACTCACTTTCATAGTAAATATCGTATCATATCTTCAAATGCCACAACTGGTGGCATCTCGTCGTATCGAACGTGTAACGGCGATATTTCAATTTTTTCATCAAATAGTTCCTTTAACCTTTCACATTTGTCTCTCTCAAGCAAGACCGCCCTGTCGTCCTCGGTACACTCCCTCCCTGATAACTTGACTCTAATTACATTTTTCATTTTTGTAATCTTCCTCTCGATCTCTACACTCTTTTTATAGGTTATCATCGTTCGAATGTGTTTTCCTCTTGGTACCACCTCCCCTTTTCCGTCGTTATTCTCTCCTGATGTTCCTGGTATTGATGTCTCATCCTTCTCTCTATCTCTCTCATTCTTTGTTGTGGCTATCTCTCTCCTCTCTTCCTTTCCTTTCTGCGCACTTCCTCCTCCGTAATTTTCTTTTTTTGTATCTCTTGTCTTCCGCATTGATTCTCCTCTATATTTTCTTTTCTCTTTTTCTGTGGACTTTTGAGTGGTGACTTAACGTTTTCTTCTCTTTTCTTTCCCTATAATTCACTATTTCACCCATAAATGGGGAAGAAAATTAAAAAACGGCAACAATAAGTTCAACAGGTAACAACAATTCAATAGTTGATGGTGAAACAAAAACGGTACTCACAAGGAGAGTATACATTTCCAACTCACTAACTCAAACAAAACACTAACGACAGCATGCTAACGATTCTGTCAGCTCTCCACCTTAAGAATAATAAAATTTCTTTCTACTATGGGGTATGGGAGCTAGTCGATTATATCGGCCCCAATACTCAACAGGTACTTTATTTAATCAACCTTGAAACGATGAAGTACATGTCGACCTCGGCGAAATTGAAAGATGGACGAAATGCCGTTAAGCATCTTGTCCAGAGTACTAACGATTCTACCAATTTGCAGACTTAGTAATAATAGTGATTTCAAATTTTGGCACAAGGCCAGCAATGTCGGAGGAGGAAGTAAGTCGATTGCATCAACCCCAGTGCTCGGCTGGTACTTGTTTTATCGACCCTGAGAGGATGAAAGGCAAAGTTGACCTCGGCAGAATTTGAACTCAGAACATAAAGTCGGACGAAATTCCACTAATCATTTTGTCCGGCAGACTAAGTATTCTGCCAGTTCGATGCTTTAACAATAAGAGTAATAATCCTTTCTGCTAAAGGCACAAGGCCTGAATTTTGGGGCCGGCAGTAAGTCGATTACATCCCCACCCCTATATTCAACAAGTATTTAATTTATCGACCCCGAAAGGATGAAAGGCAAAGTCGAACTCGACAGTATTTGAACTCAGAGCATAAAGACGGACAAAATGCCTCCCGGTGCGCTAACGATTCTGCCGGCTCGTGATAATGATTTCTTCATTTACCGCAGGGGCAGCGAATGAGAAACATTGTAGAAAAAAATGCTCAAATAATGGGTGGAGTTACAGAGCATACGGTGGGGGGGGGGACGAAAAGGGTTCTTACTTACCCTACTACTACTACTACTAATCTGTATTTTTTGGTTTCTTCCCTTGTACGTCTTCTCTTCATCGTCCTCATCATCTGTTTATGCATTTTCTTATCATCCGTATTCCTTCATCCATCCCCATCTCTCTTCTCTTCTCTTCCTCCTCCTCCTTCTCCTCCTCCAGGATTCTCCAACCATCCCGAGTAAGAACGGCGCCTTGAGATGAATGTTGCTGCAGTGGAGTGGCATTTCTGTTAGGGTTAGGTAAAATAAATAAATAAATAAATAAAACTAAAATCTAAGGGTCGGGGTGGAAAAATAGACTTTACTGATAACAAAAGAGAAAAGATAGTGACGAATGTAGCGGTAGAAGGAAAACGTAGTGAGGGGTGCGGGTGACTAAAAAACAGATTAATAAAGTCGGAAGAAGAAGAAGGCTATCAAAAGATAACTGAATAGAGGAGATTAAAAGAAGAGATTTAGCATTTCCCGCTTCTTTTTCGTCTTCTTCGTCCGTTTATTTTATGTTTAATTATTTTGTTTTTTGCTTTTCTTGGAACAAAATTAGATAAGAGAAGCAGTAAAAAACTTATGCTATTGTAGGCTTCGGAAATGAGAAAAACTATGTACGTATGTATGTATGTATGTATGGATGGATGGATGGGTGTGTGTATGTGTGTGTGCGTTTTCGCGCGTGCGTAGTGTGTATTTGCATATATTTGTACACAAGTACAGACAGAAACACACACGCATAGTCACAGACACACACACACATAAATATATGTATATGTGTGTGTGTGTCTTTGTGTGTGTATGTGCACGCGCGAGTGTGTGTGTGTCTGGACTTCGAGGTGTTTACAGTCAACTAATCAAGTAAATTTTAACCTAACTACATACACAGGAACCAAACAAATTTGTAATCGAAAAAAATATTCAACTCATTTAACTAAGCAAATTCATACACACATCCATATATATATATACATGCACACACACTCATATAATTTTTGTATTTATACATATGTGAATGTGTGTCTCATATATATATATATATATATATATATATATATATATATATATTACATACATATCTATCTATCTATCTATCTATCTATCTATATATATATATATATATATATGTATACATATATATATATATATATATATATATATATATATATATATATATATATATATATATGTATGTATATATATATATATATATATATATATATATATATATATATATATATATATATATATATATATATATAGTGTCTATATATATATTTTTATTCTTTATTTTAAGTGCATATATATATCTTTATTCTTATATATGTATGTGTCTAGAAAAAAATATAGATGGATATTAAAAAAAAAAAAGACATTGAATATTTCAAAAGACATTTTTTTCAATATTCTGTCTTTACACCTTTAACAGAGCTTTAAAAGCAAAGAAGCAAAACGTGAACGTTTCAAGTATTCGATAACAGATATAGAAAAAAAAAAACAAAAAAAAAACAGAAAACACAGAAAAATATATTAAAAGACTTTTTATTTTTGATGCTGCTGTTGCTGTTTTTTTTGTGGTTGTCGTCGTTGTTGTTGTCGTTGTTGTTGTTGTTTACTTACTTTAACCCCGACCCAACAAAAAACATTATGAATATCGTTTCGCCCATGTGCCGTTTGTTAGTTATATGCTATGATCTTTATGCCACGAGACTACAAGTGTCATGAGTTCGGATCTTATTCAGATTATCAAATTGTTTAGGCTGCGAGTGTAAGATTCGTTCCCGACGGGGGTCGCTAGTTCGTTGCCAGATTAAACCTCATGCGCCACTGCTATTCATTTTCAGCTAAAGTAAATCGAAATGAAGTGCCTTGATGAAGGACATAACGCACAGTCCAGTCTAGGAATAGAACTCGTGATCTGAGCCCATTACCCTAGAAAATTATACCAAACGTCTTCACTCATATCTCTTAGACTGAAGTATTCGCAGTACATTTAGCCCAAGGCTATACATAATACAACTAAACAACGACCTAAAATATTTTAGCGAGCATCCTTCTGTTTTTCTTTCTTTCTAAGTCGATTATCTACAACATTGCAAAATATACCCTTTTCTTTTTAACAAAGTATGATAAAGAATATTTCGCTGATACTGCTATTTCTAGCAAGCTTAGAGATCCACTAAAAGCTATGTCTTAGGTTCAATTAAGCGGTTATTTGCTTATGGAGGTGATAAACATTCGTCCGTTCACCAGAAATACGTGTTTGAATAATTTCGAGCTCATTCATTAATGTTATGTAATCTTTACTAATACTCCATATCTTTTATTGCACATATATATATTATTCTTATTTGTTATTGTTATTTTGCTTAAGTTCCGTTATTACCAAGTACGTGTATCACGAAAGGAGGTCTAGACATGACCAGCTTTTCTTCAAACAATATGTCTTAAACGTTACATTTTCAAAAAAAGTGATGTGTTATGTTATGGAAATTTTGGTTGATCTTTCCAGCAGCTCTAGTGGCCTCAAAGAGGTCTCTTTCAACGAAATGTATTACAGCCGTTTCTCTAATGAAGAGCAAGGCGACAGTTGGTGAACAAGAGAACGGTCACAGTCATGACAGACTTTGAAGCCAACTGAGGAAGACGCGCAGGACACACAGCAACTGAGGCCAAGGAGGATGCGCAGTGTCATTTTCAGTAAGCTGATGTCAGTATGAAAAAGTTGGATGGAGATCATCCGAGGACAAAATAAATCTAGAATCGATGAATTAAATAAACTCAGCCCGAATCGTTACATATCCAACGACACAACAAAATCTCACTGAAAATAAACTAAGAACAAGTGTAAAAATCCCTCCAGGCGCGCAAATATAAATATGCTTGTGCTGGCATAAAGGAAATATATATAATTCTTCTTTTATTTGTTTCAGTCTTTAGAAGCAAATAAGCAACTCAATATCCACGAACTCAGATATCCCAAATTACAGAAGGATTTACAACCAAAAGCCCTACCATACATCTCCACACACAGCCCTCTTAACAATGAAGCCTTCGACACCATCCTTCAAAACAGACCCTTGCTAAAAAAGGACCACACAATGAACTTAATCCTCCAAACACACACCATCATAAAAAGTAAGAGACAACCCAAATCTATCGAAAGTCACCAAACAAGCCCGAATACGCTCAACAACAACAGAGGAGCCGTTAGTAAAAAATGCGGAAGACTTAACTGTGATATATGCATCAATTTAATTGAGGGATCAGAGTTCTTCTTCAAATAGCGACAACGTTTTACTGTGAAATGCAGCTTTACATGTGCTTCGGAGAACCTGCTATACGCACTAACCTGCTCTGGGTGTCAAGAACAATACATAGGCCAAACAAAAAGCAGTCTACGTAAAAGGATGGCTCTGCACAGATCCCAGATCAAAATCTCCCGAAATAGAAAAATAGCATTCAGCCAACACATCGACATTTGCGCCAATTACAAATATCCAAGCTTCAGAATTTTTCCCTTCTACCAATTCAGGGACGACACAACCTGTAGCCAACGAATTAGTAAAGAGACTCTATTACAAAATACAGACCCCTTTTGAACGCGCCTACAACATATGACATATCCACCACGGCCTTAGAATAACACAGACACACACGCAAATATTAAAAATGACACACTCAAGAGATTCCCAAGAATTCCTTAAAAAAAACAGTCCCAATCCATAACGAGCCAATATAGGTCACTTGACCATTTAACATCTTACTACTATCATACCACCTGCATTCCTTCTTACCTCCTTTCTCTTTCTTCTCCTTCCTAACTTTACTACTACTGCTGTTTAGAATAACACCTACGCAAATTTTATAAATAATACATTCAAAAGAGATGTCTGAAGGATTCAATCACTACTACCATCCACAACATGGCACTTTCATGGCACTTGACCATTTAACATACTACTACTATCATGCCACTCCCGCATTCTTCTCCTCCTCCTCCTCCTCCTTCTTCTTCTTCTTCTTCTTCTTCTTCTTCTTCTTCTTCTTCTTCTTCTCCTTCTTCTTCTTCTTCTTCTTCTTCTTCTTCTTCTTCTTCTTCTTCTTCTCCTTCTTCTTCCCTGCCAAGAATTCACAACAACCTCGAACCCACAAGAGTAAACAAGAGAGATAGAGACAGGCAGAAACAAGGAAAATGCCCCTTGTATTTGAATACTATGCAAATATTCTTTAAAAAAACTTTTCTTTGAATCTTTCCAAATTTAATTGTTTTCCAAACTTACAGTTGAAAAAGTCTCAATAACTGAAACCGGTACTGAAGTGTTTTTTATAAAATTATTTTAGCATTTTCTACCTTGACTTCTTTTCCATATATATCAACTCGTGTGTTCCTTTTCAACCTTCTACACACACACACACACACACACACACACACACACACACATATATATATATATATATATATATTGTCATACCGGCCATGACGAAGGGAAATAGCCCTGAAACTCGAGTCGCCTTTATATATATATATATATTTATATTTATATATTTATATATTTGATCCTTTATATTGAACACGCAATATTTCATCTACATTCAATACTTTATTTCATGGTGCCATCCATTTTTATTTTATTTTATATTATATATTGTATATTATATTATATATTGTATATTCCATATTCTATACCCCACATTAGTTCTGCAGGAATATAAATAAAACATAAAAAACAGACAGTGTTGGAACTCTTTTAAGCAAAATAATATATATATATATATATATATACTGTTGTGTCTCGGGAGAATCATTTTCTTATTGTACCTTAACATTTAATACACTCACCGGTAAAATTTCCATTTATTTCTTATTTTTATTTTCCTAAAATGTTCGTTGCGTCTTGTAACCTTTTCAATAGTCTTGACTCTGTCCGTTATTTATACTGCGTTCCGTTTTGCTTGTTTGTGGGTCAGTGTGTGCCTATGCATGCATGCATGTATGTGTGTATGTGTGCATGTATGTGTATGTACATATATGTGTGTATGCATATGTATATATGTATGTATGCGTGTGCATCTGTATGTATGTATTCTGAATATTCATGTGCATGCATGTCTGTGTTTGTGCATTTTTTATGTATGTGTGTGTTTGTATATGTATGCACGTCTGTCACCTTGCGTATGCATGTCTGAGTGTGTGTGTGTGTGTTTTGCAACTATGTACCGTGTTTGTATGTATGGATGTGCATCTCCATATGTGTGGACACGTGTCTCCATGTGTGTCCTTGTGTGAAGTAAAGTGTGTGTGTATATATGGTCATATGTTTCAGTCTCCATCTGCGTATGTGTGCTTGTCTGTTCATATAACCTATGTACTAATCCGTTTGTATGTTGATCTGTTTATTTTCATATCCATATGCTTACATACATGTGCACATATATATTTGAAAAGGTTGCAAGACGCAACGAAAATTTTAAGGAAATAAAAATAAGAAATTTTACCGTTGAGTGTGTTAAATTATAAGGCACAAAAAGAAAATGACTATCCCCAGACACAACAGAATATGCTTCAACACACGAACTCACATAAAGAATCTTGCAAACCAAATCCAAAAGCGAAATATATATATATATATATATATATATATATATATATATGTATATATATACATACATATATATATACACCTGCACACACACATACTACACACATATATAAATCCATAGACACATAATTGTCTTGGTGGCAACCAGTAGCATAGTACCTACTCTCAGGTCATACATATTATACACAGATCTCTTAACTTCTCTATGAGGCACAAATAGAACAACGTAATAAAATTACTCATGATACGATTCGTATATACGCTATCGTTGCCATAAACTGAAACCATGTCATATTGTAAATTTGGAAATATTGTGGATTCATATACGAAAGCTTTGTGAATTTTACATTAAAGTGCACAACAATCCGGATTTAAATTTAAAAAGCAGATTTAGCTAATACAATAGTAATACACATACACATGCATATAAATACATACATACATACATACATACATACATACACATGCATAAATACATATGCATACATATATATACTTACACACATATATGCATATAAGTACATGTGTATATATATATGTAGATATGTATATATGAATATATCTGCATTTGTGTGTTCAAATATATCAAAATATTTACATCCAAGTATGCGAAAGTTTCCAGTGAATCTAAATATGACATGAAAGCTCAATGCCATACCAAAATACGAACTGTGTACAGAGAAAAACACGAGAAAATATGACAAGAATGATAAATATATTAATACATATACTTAGGAGTGGTTATGTATTAAGTAGCTTGCTTACCAACCACAACCGCTGTTCCGGGCTCAGTCCCACTGCGTGGCACCTTGGGCAAATATCTTCTACTATAGCCTGGGTTTCGTAGACTGAAACTGAAGGACGGTCGGAGGTGACAGTTTGTGTGTTTTTGCTTGTCTCCCCACCATCGTTTGACAACCGTTGTTATGGTGTTTACGTCCCCGTCACTTAGAGGTTCGGTAAAAGAGGCCTATAGAATAAGTACTAGGCTTACAAAAATAAATATCTTGGAGTCGATTTGTCCCACTAAAGGCGGTGCTCAAGCATGGCCGCAGTCAAATGACTGAAACAAATAAAAGAATAAAATAAATATATATATATAATGTGATTTAAAGGATGTGGTGTTTAAATGTATAGTGACATTAATGGATGGGAATAAATTTAATGGTTATGATTTAAATAAGATTTACATAGGATCGACTTCGAATAAAATTGAATTGCGTGCGGCTCAACACATAAATTTCTTTAGTAAATATATTTGGGAACTAAAATCTAAAAATATTAAGTACATTTTAAATTGGGAAATAGTTTGTAAAGCGAAATCTTATCGTATAGGTAGTAATTTTTGTATGTTGTGTACTACGGAATTTAAGGAGATATTATTAAATAATAATAATACTTTGATTAACTACTTTGATAACTTTAACATTAAATGTAGGCATAAATTAATTGTTTGTATAAGTTTAACTAACTGTGTATATATATATATATATATATATATATATATATATATATATATATATATATTCCCGAGCGTCATACTAATATATACTTTTGTTATTTACACCACCTGTCCTCGTCTGTTGTTATTTTTTGTATATTCTCCCATATACATATATATATATATATATATATATATATATATATATATATATATATATATATATATATATATATAAACCCTATTTTACTAATTGTAGTAGTTATAATTTGTAATTATAAAGTGCGTATTAATTAGTACGATAATACTTTTATTTTTAGTGAATATTATATATTAATAATTAAATGATACTATTATTTTAATAAATAAATAATATAAATATTTTAATTAATTTATTTAATGTAAATATATTAATTTATAGTATTTTAGCTTCATTGATGTATAATATCTAAATTACGTAATTTTGTTTTAATTTATTAGACTTTAAAATTATTTAGATTTTAAAATTTCCAGTAAATGTTTATAATACGTTAATTTTTATTATGATTAATGCTAAATACATTTTGATTTTATAAATAAGACTTAAATACATATTTATATATCTCTTTATTCTATTTCTTTTCTTTAAGCCATATTTTCACGCGAATTAATTCTAATAAGCGCTAAGTTAAAAATATAAGGTTCAAAATTTTAGTTTAAGCTAAAGCTTCGATAAGATAAGTATTGCATTTATTTTCAGTAATATTGTTAAATGTTTTTCTTGTATTTATTGATAAAAAAAGTATTTTTATATAAATTCATTGATATTTATTGTTAGTCGATATATACATTCATTTTATCATTATTATTATTATTATTGTATTTTGACCTGAAGATTAGCTATATTTTTGAATAG
>NC_142929.1:103027450-103029950 GCF_046866305.1 Octopus bimaculoides
TCACGTATGCATGTAAGGATGTATGTACGTACGTACACACATATATACACATATATACATATGTATTTATTTATGCTTGTACATGGCTGCGTTCTTGAATTTGCCTATCATGGGAATGAAACACTCTATTGTACTCCATAGATTAGAACTGATGTATAAAGCGAGAAAAAGATGAAAGACATACAAGGAAGTTATTTACAGAATCTTTCTTGAGATGTGGTGGTTAGGAGGATTTCAAAATGTTGGCAGAGACTCTTTTGGGAAAAAAAAGCAGAAAGCTTTGCTGTAATTCGGGACGGACCAGTCTAGGAAAATATTCCTAGATTCTCGGATGGCCGTCTTATAAGCAGTGAGGCAGTGAGTAAATAATTTTCATTTGTACATAATTAATGTTTCTGTTGTATTTTTCAGTTGCGAGTGAGTCGCTTAGGCTTATTTTATTCTTGCTTTTTACTTTAAAGTATGAAGGATATTTCAAGATATATGTTTTCTGTTGGCTTCGTGTTCAAACACAATGCCATCAAGAGTAATCAGCATAAAACGAAAGAGCTCTGACCAGTTAGCACAAAGTACTACAGTGTTTAATAGGTGTTTGAGGTGTACTATAGGATTATGTGAGGTTATATCAGCAATGGTCAAACCTTTATGTAGGTGCAATAATGGAGAAATTTGCGTAAAACATATATGTATATATATATATATATATATATATATATATATATATATATATATATATATATACACACACACACATGTCAACTAACATCTTGATTTAAGTTTTCCTTTACTAAACCTCATAATATTGCTTCTAATAAATCTTGATTTCTGTCTGTTCCCTCAACCCTACTCTCGGCCTTACATATAAAAGAATTTGATAAAACTAGTCTACAAATTAAAACTGAACCCATAAAGCTTCTAAGCTGAAAGGAAGGCATGATCTTTGTCTATCTCCTTAACTTCTTGGAGATTTTAGGTAAAATTATACTAATGTATCCATCTGTTTTAATTTAATTAAATTCTCTGTCTTTGTGCAACTGAAGATTGCTCTGCATTTAAATCCATGTAATGATTCCATTGTTCAATTAAATGGAGTTGCGTGAAACGATCGTACTGCATTACCTCTCGATATCCTTGTTGCTTATTTTGATTTTAATCACCTTATTTTAAAATTGTATGGATAATACCGTACTAAATTCTGGTGCCTCAACTTAAGTATCATATTCATCTGAATCTAAATTTTTGCTGGACTCATCATACATATATATATACATACACACACATATATATATATATATATATATATATATATATATATATATATATATATATATATATATATATATATATATATATATATGGGAGAATATACAAATAATAACAACAGACGAGGACAGGTGGTGTAAATAACAAAAGGATATATTAGTATGACGCTCGGGAATACGGAAAGTCTTTGACGTTTCGAGCTACGCTCTTCAACAGAAAGAATACGGAGACAAGGAGAAAAACACGGAGTAGCCATTAGATATATGATGTACAGAATAGATCATCCTGGCTCGTCTTCTTTGTCTTTCCTCTCAGTTCATCAGCAGTTTCTACATATGTTTGAACAATTTTAACCATTATGAATAGCTACATTGTCTCTTAACATACATTGTGCAAATCTGTGTGCGGTCTGTACATTCATTAACTTCACTACAGATAACACTTGGTTCTTGTAATTCATTCGCATTGTCACAGATGCTGAACTGCTTGAGATTCTGAATTATCTACACCAAGTAATATCCACACGTACCTGCATCTCTCACCCGCATACTGCTGCTACAAACAGATTTACTTAAATAATTTCTCATCTTTATATATATATTTATATATATATATATATAGGGGAGAATTCACAAAAAACAAAAGACTAAGACAGGTGGTGTAGACAACAAACAGATGTATTAGTTTAACGCTCGGGAAGTGAAAAAGTCTTTAGCGTTTCGAGCCTACGTTCTTCCACAGAGAGGAACACAGAAAGAATCACACACACACACACACACACACACACACACACACACACATATATATATATATATATACATACATACATACATACATGATCTATATATATATATATATATATATATATATATATAAAGATGAGAAATTATTTAAGTAAATCTGTTTGGAGCAGCAGTATGCGGGTGAGAGATGCAGGTACGTGTGGATATTACTTGGTGTAGATAATTCAGAATCTCAAGCAGTTCAGCATCTGTGACAATGCGAATGAATTACAAGAACCAAGTGTTATCTGTAGTGAAGTTAATGAATGTACAGACCGCACACAGATTTGCACAATGTATGTTAAGAGACAATGTAGCTATTCATAATGGTTAAAATTGTTCAAACATATGTAGAAACTGCTGATGAACTGAGAGGAAAGACAAAGAAGACGAGCCAGGATGATCTATTCTGTACATCATATATCTAATGGCTAGTTACAGAGAAGTATTCCAAC
>NC_142929.1:103034950-103044950 GCF_046866305.1 Octopus bimaculoides
AAAGGTCTGGTTGGTATGATGTCGCTCAACAACGCAGTAAACATCTGATACATAGACGATCTCTTTCCTCACTCTACATTTTGTATTCGCACCAGACTAGGTTCCTCTGTCTCTTGGAGCTGGCCGGAAGGATTCCTGCTAATTCCACTTCTACTTATCCAACACATTTGCCTCTCCTCTTCCTTCTACCTATATTGTGCTTTACACCTATGTCAGACCCTGCACTAGTCCTTTCACACAATCGTTTCCCTTCTAGAAAGTTATATCGCGGTGTGTTCTTCACTGCCCTTGTTTATCCTGACGTCGTTGACCTGAAGTCGTTCACGAATATCAACTACATTGATTAAACAGGGTTTGAAATAGAGCCAGCGAAGTCTATTGACATAAGCGATTTCTCAGTCTAAAACATTTTTAAAAATCAGTGATAGTAAACGCAAATTTAATCTTTAATACTTTTGGCGAACTCATGTATGTCATAAGTTTCTCATCTACTTCCCTAAGAACCACGCGTCTTTCACGCAGTAAAAGAATCGTTATTGTATCCAGTTTATTGGGATTAGAGCCAATTCATAAAAACTACACCTTTCAGATATCTCGAAAATAAAATCGCTCATTTTCCTTTTCTAAAATTCCACTATTACCAAATACAAAATATTCGTTCCAACAAAAATAAAATCAAAGCAAAATATCAGCACATTTTATGTTATTTTTATTGCTTTCCTCTGTAACAGAATATCTTTTGATTTCACAATGCTTCAGATATAGAAGGAAGTACATGAATGTTGTTACATTATTGTCTATTCCAATGACCTTAAAGGTGTATTCGAATTGAAAAATAAACATTATTAGCCTGAAAGCGAAACGCGATCGCAGTCTTCCGTTGCAGGAATATTTTTCTACTTTATTTCATAATCGTTTTGGTGGAAAAGTGAAAGAGATTACCCAATGACGTTCATAGGGCCTTCGATACCAGTTGATAATAGTAAGAATTAATCACACATCTTAAACCTGGTTCAAATGTTTGAAAGGAATGAATTCCACTAAGGGCACTCAAGGGCGAGATTGTGGTGCTAAACTGGATGCATGATGTAGATTTTCTCTCTAATGAATTAACACCATTATTTACTAGTCACCAAGAGAGCTCCTATGCATTAGCGAAGCATGTTAGAAGTAGCAATCAATTTATCTTCAATGCAAACATTATCGTCTTATATAAAGATGGTCACATTGATCAAAAGAGTTCCAATTTACTAAAAGACTAGATGGACATTACTGAAGTGTCTTTAGCGCATGTTCCACTCCAATTTCTTATAGCCAATGTCTAAGCACAACATCGATATTGTTTACATTCTTTATTTAATTATATATTGATTTTCTGAAATGGTCAACATGAGCGAATATTTGGCAAAAACAACAGTCGATAAAAAAGCCTCAGTGTAAAGAGAAGGAGCAATTTGATCATGCATTACAGACTTAAGAGGCACAGTGTCCGAGACGATACCCTTTGGAGAATAGTTTATGTAAATTGGCTACAAACCTAATAATCTGGATACAATAATATTTCATTTACAAAATACAAGTTCATTGTGTTCGCTTACATTCTAAGTTCAAATCCATTTCATTTTTCCGAGATCTTTGAAACAAGTATCATTTATGAGCTGAGATAGATCTAACCGATTGTACTTCCTCACCCATCAGATTATAGGATTCTACACCCATGTAGAGGTGCAGTTATTAGAAAATGAAAATGATAGTATTAGAATAGCAATATAATTCCTTGAGGTATTTGGTTATGTCTTTACTGTTGTGAGCTCAAATGTCGGCCTGATTGAGGTTGATAATATATTTAGCAATTAAGTAATTGGAAGTAGAGTACATATATTTATGATCCTACAACGGGACAATTTGGAACTCAGAGTGCTTATATAAAGCAGGAACACATACCACGTGGCAACCTGTCCGATCGCCCTGACTCAGTCAATTACTAGAATCAATTTCTACTTCCATTTAGTCTTTCCTCGGGTCTATCTCTGTCTCTCTGCATCTGTCTCTCTGCATCTGTCTCTCTGCATCTGTCTCTCTGCATCTGTCTCTCTGCATCTGTCTCTCTACATCTGTCTCTGTCTGTCTTTGTCTCTCCCTTTATGTTACTCTCTTTCTGTCTGTCTGTCTGTTTCTCTGTCTGTCTCTCTCTCTCCCTCTCTCTGTCTCTATCCAGAATGTTCTACAATGCGCGTGAAAAGGGTCGTGGGCAACCACTCACAAGGGAGATTTCTCCTAAAATGCAGAAGAGCCAAGAGAGCAGTACAGGAAACGGCTTCTCGTAAAAAATACAGGAAAGCACAGATGTCACTGGAGGACTCAGTGTACAGTCGAGCATGGAACGAAACTAATACGAAGAAAACTGCTGGGAGTCAATCCAGTGAACAATACATAACTTCATAATATATATATATATATCACTTTGTACGTGAGGTAGAAATCAATGTCCTTATTAACATAATATTAGTCGGTGACATAAACTCACTGGAACACCAGTTAAAATTTCTTGCCGGATATATTTTACGTCAGTTTCAGTTCTATTATCTGTTGGGACAAACTGTCGCTCATATCCCTCCCGGGTGGATTAAATAAATATCAATCAAATATTGATGTGTGGCCTTGTTCCAATGTTAGAAATACGTATACTTCTTATTAATTTGTGTGTTTAGAATTCGATATTTCATCTGTATTTCAGAAGAATGGAAAAATTGATGACTATATATATATATATATATATATATATATATATATGTATGTATATAATTAGCCATGAATAACATCTAAAATGTGATTTGGTAGAACACCGACGAATTGAATTAATATCGAAAGTTGCCATGAGATGATAATTTAATTGAGAATAATTGGTTTTGATGTTAGTATTTCGAGAAGTGAAATTATTTTAATTATGCAGGAAGTTACTGATTTGTTTGTTGATTCCGTTAGAGGAAATAACAGTCTTTGTTGTGGTAGGATATACAAGTTTCAATTATACTTTGCGATGCACGAAGACAATGTTTTTGATTAACAGTATTGTCAATAAATAACAATTGTTACATCTATCTATTACTCTGCTAGCTCGTCTTTCAAACTATTCATTTATACTATCTATCTATCTATCTATCTATCTATCTATCTATCTATCTATCTATCTATCTATCTATAATCACCTCCCATACACAAACCTATATTCATATGTGTGTGTGTGTGTGTGTGTGTGTGTGTGTGTGTGTGTCTGTCTGTCTGTCTGTCTGTGTCTGTGTGTGTGTGCGCGCGCGTATGTGTGTGTGCGCACGCGTATGTGTGCGTGTGTGCGAGTGTGCAGTATATACACATGCAAAACTAAAAGCACGCATTACCGAATGTAAAATATAAAAATTCTACATTCTGTAGCTACACCAAAATCTACGTGAACCCAACACTTACAGAGGAACTAGCTACGCTAATAAATACACACACACAGACACACATATTTGCATTTACATATGTGCGTGTATGTGTGTTTATATGTGTTTCTTCATTTGTGCGCATAATTAATTAAAGTTAAAGCTTTGTTCTCACATCAGCAAATGTCTTATTTTCGATTTAAACATAAGAAAGGCAATTATTCGTCAGCTTTCAATGGCGGAGACAAAATCACTAGCTGATGAAACATAACAAATGAGAAATGCGACTTCTATGGTCCGATAACCTCATTTATGGTCCTCTGGTGTGCTATTCATGCACATGGCTCACAAAAGGAGCTCTTTGCATATCTGAGTATACACGATATGAAATATGATTGTAGACAACTATCTATCTATCAATCTATCTGTCTATATCTGTGTATGTATGTATACTTCCAAGAGAAACGATTTACTGTGCCCGTTTGCATGGTTCATACACATCAAAGACATCATAAACATGCAAACACTCTCAAATACATACATACACACAAATACTTAGTACAAAAATTACTCTCTGTTGCTACTCACAGTTTCGAGTTGTTGAATACTCATAGCAAATTATTTATTCACTCCCAGGTTAATCCGGAAGGGGATTATCTCTTCTAGGAAACTGACATTTATTCGAGTATACATCTGATATTAACAATGCCTGATGGTTTTTCTTACGTCATTATTTAATTCACTTCCTTAATTTGGTCCTATATCATATTTTTGGTGGATTTTCTATTTTCTAAGCGAGCCACAATTTTGGCTTTGTAAAGAAAATATTATTTAAAAGCATTCCTTTATTTCGGCTCCAACCCTTACTTCATGACAATTTTTCAACAAGATGTGCATGAATATTGTTTTTTGAATCAGTGATGAAGTTACTGCATCAGTAAGATTTGCTGAACGTTATGGAAAGAGACATGTGTATGCCCGGATGAGGTGTCAATAATTGTAAATACATACAAACAAGCATATATATATATATATATATATATATATATATATATATATATATATATATATATATATATATATATATATATATATATATGTGTGTGTGTGTGTGTATGTATATATATATATATATATATATATATATATATAAATTTAAGGAATGGAGTGAACGCATGTTATAACTGCATACTTTATTCCGACATATGTTTCGAAGAATTACAAATTATGCGATCCATAGGAATCGTCGATGTTAAAAATGTAAACTTCTCCTCAGGGAAATGTATGGGAACCATCTTAAACTTAAGACATTATGACCGAGTATGAGAACTATAGTTGGATAAGGTTATAACGTAATTCATTTGAAAAAACCGCTAGAGATGTGGACGCTACCAGATAGTACGTTGGACAAGAAAGGAAGAGGAAAAAAAAAAGAGAGAGAGAGAGAGAAGGAAAATTCAGAGTGTAGATTTGGGAGTAGATGGTATACCATCTACTCCCAAATCTACACTCTGAATTCCTTTCTTGTCCAACGTACTATCTGGTAGCGTCCACATTTCTAACGGTTTTTTCAAATGAATTACGTTATAACCTTATCCAACTATAGTTCTCATACTCGGTCATAATGTCTTAAGTTTAAGATGGTTCCCATACATTTCCCTGAGGAGAAGTTTACATTTTTAACAGCGACGATTCCTATGGATCGCATAATTTGTAATTCTTCGAAACATATGTCGGAATAAAGTATGCAGTTATAACATGCGTTCACTCCATTCCTTAAATTTATATATACTCAAATACTCAAAATATGAAGGAGTTTCTGCCTCACAAACAGGAATTACACCACAGTTATTTTGTGATCTTTGCTACCCTGGCTTCTATTAACCCATCTATTCTATCCGAATTATTATTAATTAGGATAAAATAAATACATATAATTAAATATATATATATATATATATATATATATATATATATATATCTATATATATGTGTGTGTGTGTGTGTGTGTGTGTGTGTGTGTGTGTGTGTGTGTATAATGTTTATGTGGATGTGTGTCTGTGTGTGTCCCCCTACCATCTCTTAACAACTGATGTTTGTGTGTTTACATCCTTGAAACATAGCAGTTCGACAAAATGGACCGATAGAATAAGTAGTAGGCTAACAAAGAATAAGTCCTGCGGTCGATCTCTTCGAATAAAGGTGCTGCTCCAGCTTAGCCGCAGTCAAATGATTGAAACAAGTAAAACAATAAAACAATAAAACAATATATGAGGTCTGATCAATAAGTATCTGCACCGCTGCCGTATTAACGAAGCTAAATCGCGCAGAGTGAAGGTAAAGACTGATTTGGAAATCTGTTGTGCATGCGCACTAAGTTTTACCGTTCTAGCCTACTTTCGCTCTTTAAAGCAGTGCTTGGAAGGAAGATGTGTAGCATGTGATCGTCGTATTGACCATGACAGAGAAAGTTGTCACGGCAATACCTGCTCAGAGGCCTACACAGAGTTTCAGAAACTATATGGGGAGGAGTGTATGAGACGCATGCAAGTGTACGAGTGGTTCAGGCGTTTCCAAGATGGCCGAAAAATGTTGATATTGACAAACGTTCTGGGAGACCCGCAACCAGCAGAAATGAGAGAATCATCGTAGATGTGCGTGCAGCTGTGAGGGGAAATCGTCGAATCACCCTCTGTGAGTTATCAGAGGATGTGCAGAGTAGTTATGGTTCAGTTCAGTCCATTATCACTGAAGATTTGGGTGTGAGATGCGTGTCAGTAAAGTTTCTGCGAAAACAGCTTTCAGCTGAGCAAGAAAACACTCGGGTTTTAGTTGCACAAGAACTCCTTGATTGTGTTGAGAACGATGAAACTTTTTGAAAACTTTGCGTAGGCCTCTGAGCAGGTATCGCCAAGCTTTTGGCAAAAACTGATGCGGATTCTCTGCTCAACTTTCTCTGTCATAGATAATGTGACGATCACACGTTACTCATGTTCCTTCCAAGCACTGCTATAAACAGCGGAAGTTAGCCAGAGCGTTAAACTTAGTGCTCATGCACTGCAGATTTGATGGTCAATCTGTGCCAAGCGGCTTCACTCTGCCTGCTTTAGCTTCGTGACTATGGCAACAGTCGGGATACATATTGATCAGACCACACACACACACACACACACACACACACACACACACACACACACACACACACACACACACATGTATATGGCTTTTTCCGTTTTCACGGAGATTCTAAGCAGCGGAGAATATCTTAATTAGGTATTCGTTGTCTTCTTAGCGCAGTTTCTCTCATGTCTGATTCTCCTCATGTTTGATAAGCAAATTCAGTTGCAAAATCTGCACGCAAGGAAGCTACTGCAGAGCTGCAGGGTGTTGTCTTTCTTTCTTTGGCGTTTTGCTTCGAGAGTCAGGTTGTTTTCTTCCTCGAGCTTGTTTGACTCCTTTGTTCACTGAGGTTTTCCACGCTGTTCTCTCTTCAGCTAACGTTTCTCAAGACTTTGCATCGATATGGCACTTGGTCAGGCTGCTCTTACATGTGTCCTTGAATTTCAGCTTTGGTATTACTCTGGATCTTCTATCTATCTATCTGCCTGTCTCTGTCTGTCTGTCTGTCTCTGTCTGTCTGTCTGTCTGTCTGTCTCTGTCTGTCTGTCTATCTGTCTGTATGTCTCTCTCTGTCTCTCTCTCTCTCTCTCTCTCTCTCTCTATATATATATATATATATATATATATATATAAAGCACTGTAGCTTGCTTGAATGATTATGATAAAGAAGTAAAATAGCAATATAGGGAAGATGAAAACTTTCTCATAGTGCGAACATTATTTATTTCAAGTATGAATGTCCATCACAAGAAGAGAACAATCAAGAAACGAAAATCTACGTCTGCCACGCTGCGTGTTTTGCGTACAGTGACTCTGTCCGCACAGTAACTGTTGTGTCCACGCCCCCAAGCGAAGAAGTAGGATCGCCCAAGACATATAAATAAAGGTAGTCTGGCCGTGGTAGAGGGAGTTGAGTAGCTGACGAGTAGCAGTCGAGTAGAGATCATCCGAAGGTTCTAGATAGCAGTAGCTTGAGTTATAACAGTTAACCAACATGGCCAAAACTTTATAGATATATATATAATTATAAATTATATGCCATGTTGGTTATTGTGCGGACAGAATCACTCTCCGCAAATCACCTAACGTCTGTCATTTGCTCTCTCTTTCTCTCTGTCTCTCTTTCTCTCTGTCTCTCTGTCTCTCTTGTTTTTGCCTGTCCTTCTAATTGTTGTTTCTCTTGTCCGCATTTGTGTTGTCTAGCTATCCGAACGTTTTAATGCCCTCTATTCCGTTTTTGTTCCATTTATATATATATATATACACACACACATATATATATATATATATATATATATATATATATATATATATATATATGAAGGTAGTCAGTTATATGATTCATTGGAATCTTGGTATATCAACACGTAGGACGCCGGGAATGCTCGGATTTATAGTACGTTAAAAGAACTCTTAGTTGTCTTCAGTTGGTAATATACTGTAAGTATTTGTGTATATATACACACAGAAACTTCTATCTATATAAGAGTACACATTGACATATACATATATACATAGGTACACATCTCAATATAAACCGTAGATTCAATCTATGATTGGTTCCAAGTGTAGCGTATATATAAAAGAACACAAATGGGGTTCAAAGTTCACAACAATTATTTCAGTAGCACTGTATAGATACATTTATGGTAAAAACCCGTCATCATCACGTAAATTTTAAACATATAAATAGGTAAGATAGAAATAGAAGGTAACCGGTTCACACACGCACGCACACACACACACACACACACGCACATACGCACACGCACACGCACACACATACGACGGGCTTCTTTCAGTTTCGTCTACCACGTCGACTCACAAGGCTTTGGTCACCCCGGTGCTATATTATCTTATTCTGTTCTTTTTATAATTCTTTCAGTCACTTGACTGTGGTCATGCTGGATCACCAGCTTGAAGGCTTTTAGTCGAACAAATCGTCCCCAGGACTTATTCTTTGTAAGCCTAGTACTTATTGTATTATCATGTTTGCCGCACCGCTCAGGTACGGGGACCTAAACAAGCCAACACTTTTCAACCAGTGATGGGGGACATACACAAACACAAAGATACACACAGATATATATATATATATATATATATATATATATATATATATATATACATACGACGGGCTTCTTTCAGTTTCAGTGTACCAAATCCACTCACAAGGATTTGGTCGGCCTGAAGCTATAGTAGAAAACAATTGCCCAAAGTGCCACACAGTGGGACTGAAACCAGAACCATGTGGTTGGGAAGCAAACTTCTTACCACACAGCCTACGCCTGTGCCTATATAAAAGCTGTACCCCAGGTGATACTTGTCCAAATTGCCACGCAGTGGCATTGCACCTGGAACCATGTGGTTGAGAAGCAGAGTTCTTACCACACAGCAACACCTATATGCGTATATACATATATATATGTACACACACACACACACACACACACACACACACACACACACACACACATATATATATATATATATATATATATATATATATATAGCGTGAGAGAGTTAGGGTTTGGGGGTTCAACTCACTAAGGGATAGTATCTATCCAGTATACTGCTGGGAGGGTACCCAATTATTGCTACACTAGTGCTATACTAGGTGCAATCAATGGGAGCGGGTAAAAGTGGAGGTTTTACCCAAAATTTGTGTAACAATTAGAAAATGGAGGATAATAAGCTAAACCCAACTACTTGCAGACGGTGTATCCCGTTGAATTCATTAATTTAATTCATAGCAAAAGTGACAAAAAAAGGAAGAAAAGAAAAAGAAAGAAAGAACCAAAGCACAGGTGTCCATGGCAGACTATGTTATTCTGCCAACATGGTTTACATATAGAAGTACAAAGTACATAAGGAATTAGAGGATGAACAGAAGTTTAATCTTACAGCTGTTTCGGCCTAGTTTTAGCAAGCCTCATTCTATCCGAATATTCCTTTCCGGAGTGATTATCGGATGACATTTTGATGTGTGTGTATGTGTGTGTGCGTGCTGGGTGCACAAACAATTATCTGTGTATTTGCTATTTAATCTATATATCTACCCCTTAGCCGATATGTCTGTATTTTTGTTTATCTATGAAGTAGATTGCAGAATTAGATGTTTATTTTAAACATTTTATAATAAATATAACATATAATTAACACTGAAATGTAAGAATTAATTATTAAGAATTAAGATGGTAAAGCATTAAAAAATTCAAAATAAAATGATAGTAATTATAATCATATATAATTTACCAAGTTATTAGAAAACATTATAAAAATTTAGAGGGATTATATAATGGGGTGGAAGAAGGAAGGAATAGTAATTTTAAAGGCAAATATGAAAATTAGAATGCAAATATAAAAAGAAATTTAAAATAATAATGCTAGAATAATAAGGTAAATACAATAATGAAAAGTATCGAAAATGACTGCGAAAATACATGAAATTATAC
>NC_142929.1:103049950-103074950 GCF_046866305.1 Octopus bimaculoides
ATCACCCTTTCAACTTCAGATATTTTTGAACAGTAAAGTGACGTTATGCTGAGTGTCTGTAAGTGTGTAAGTATATATATATATATATATATATATATATATATATATATATATATATATATATATACATGTCTCTTAAAGGATAGAGCTCAAAATCAATGCATTGAAGATACTTTATTGCAGTAACAATTATAATAACAGAAACAACCACAATAAGCCAAACCTATGCACATTTCAATAGGGTATCCCGGAAAAATAAACCACATCATAAGATGTCTCGTAAAATATTGTAACAAATTACAACATATTACAAATTTCTGGATACTCCATCTCATCAGGGTCGCATTATTGCCATCACCAATACTATTATTAGCAAAACACACACATCATCCAAGAGGGTGAAAGAATAATCGACGGCACGCAACCTACCATCGTTATTTTCTTACAGAATGTAAACAAACCAGTCAACAGATACTATATATTTTGTAAAATTTGTTTTCTAAAAGTATATATTTAATATATATATATATATATATATATAAGTCAGTAAATAGTGGGGTTGTGTTAACCGCACATGGAGAAATAATAGGAAAATGTAAAAAAGCCAGAATGCTGAACTGGGAGCATAATTTAATTAAGATTTTTTCTAACCGGTTTTCATTGCGATGAAGCAAATTATCAAGAAGGAGAATGAAAATGTTTTTTTACAAAGAAGTACAAAAAAGTACAAAATGAAGAAAATAATATATAAAACAATAATATATAAAAAAAATAAATATACCCATACATTATATTGTCTTTGGGCTTTTGTAGTTCAATAGTAGTTCATGTATAAATTGGTAGGAAAAATAAGGATGCATGAGAGTTGAGTTTTGTTAGGTTTAAAAAAAGGGTTAAAAGTTTGTGTTAAGCAGGAAATGTGGTGTCAAAACAGGAAGTGTGTGTAAGGGGAGACAAGTGTTTTTAGTTAGAGTTATGAACTCTTTTTTTCAAAACAGGAAGTTTGTGTCTGTTCATAGAGAAATAAGGTCACTGAGGGGTGTGTGTGTTAAGAAATGGTTGGAATTTCTCTATGAAAAGATTCTCCTTGTTGATTCTTTCTTGTGTGGAGATTCTGTCTTTACATTGATAGAAAGGGAATATAATGAATTTAGGGTTTTTGTTTCTGGCGCAAGAGTCTATGTGGCCACTGAGTGGAATTTGGCGGTATTGAGGGAGGTTTATTTGTTCCTTATGGACAGCTACTCTTCTACGTAATGGGAGGCTCGTCTGTCCGATATAGAAGTTTTGGCAACCTGCGCAAGTAAGGACATAAATGAGGTTACTCGAGGAACAAGAGAAATTGGTTTTAATTTTAAACTTTGTTCCTCGTTTGAAGGTAAATTCAGAGCCTTCAAGTAGGTAAGGGCAGGTGCCACAATTAGGGCGTGCACATTTTTTAACTGATGGGGGTGGAAGTGGTGTATGTAGTTTGGAATTGGTTAATAATGTTTTCAAAGATTTGTGTTGCCTTTTGCATTTAAGGACTTAATGATATTGTTCATTTTCGGGTCTGTGGTGAGTAAGGGGAGGTTTTGTTTAATTGTGGTGAATGCTTCGATGTGGTGAATGCTCCGAGTTAAATGAGTCGCCATATCAGTATTATAAATTTGTTTCAATTTTTTTAAATAAACTTCTCAGACCCTCAAACTTTCTAGCAACTTCTCATCGTTTGACAGTATTTTTCAGGGAACGATGTTCGAAAGGCATAAAGTGCTTTGTTTCTGTTTATCGCTTCTTTTTATATCATCTAATTTCATTTTGTTAAACATAGTGATTTTGTCCAGATGTACGTCTAAGCTATTACAAATTAAAATCTAATACAAAATGAGGCATTAGAAAATACACGTGCTCAAGATGAGAAGCGATTACATACTTCATATATATAAGTGTTAATGTGCGAGTGGATATTACCAAAGTACATATGGCATCGCGGCAATTACACCGACGCGTCAAAAATGCTGTAGGAAGGGTACGGATGCAGACTCATGTTTTTGAATAGCTTTCATCTTGAAATTATATATTCTTGTATAAATATGTATGTGTGTCTGTGTGTGAAATAATAATAATAATAATAATAATAATAATAATAAAAATAATAATAATAATAATAATAATAATAATAATAATAATAATAATAATAATAATAAGAAGAAGAAGAAGAAGAAGAAGAAGAAGAAGAAGAAGAAGAAGAAGAAGAAGAAGAAGAAGAAGAACAACAACAACAACAACAACAACAACAACAATAATAATAGGCACTACTTGAAACCTTTGGTGATTTGTTATTGCTTGCTTTCAAGTAAAGAATAACTGGTAATTAAGGTAATTAAGAACTATCCGAAATCTTTCATAATAGACAAAATGATAATATAAATGCTCTGATGCAGTACCAGGTACTGGCTCCCATGGCTCCTAACTTTAAATGATTGGAAGTGTTTTCATGCACTTGTTTTGTCCTGGTATAAAAGATGGACTACAGATAATATTCTTCTCAACATCAGAGATTTGCTTGTCATTTGTTTGACCTTAACCAGCTGAGCATGTCTCTTGGTGGCTGACAATATGGCGACTGATCCCGAACAGAAGTAGTGGGCGGGGTGCATCATAGCCTTGTGCTGAGAGGAATTCTTTGATGTTTGAATAATTCACCCCTGGAAACATAAGTGCTTCGTTCAACATCCTTAAACAACCCTTATTCAAGGACCTTTTGAGTGAGATGGGAATCTCGACCAAAAGAAATTTCTAACTGGGCCTTACCTGCATGGTTGTGCGCTGTTTACCTTGATATGAGATCACCATGTCACGCACATATGGTTATGATGCATGTGTCTGATGTACCCTTATCAGACGGGTAGTCATGATGAGTATACTGGGCTTCGTATATTTTACTTCAGTGTCAATAGATGGCATGAACTGCTCTCTTATTCCAAGATGATCTTAGAAGATTGTCACAAGCGACACAAAAACTTGTCAATAGCCTGGATAGACTATAAAAAGGCCTTTGATAGCCTACCACATAGCTGGATTAGGAAATGTCTGGAAATGTATAAAATAGCTCCTACTCTGCGAAACTTTTTATCTGTAAGTATGAGATCATGGAGAACCACACTGGTGTTGAACAATGACAATGAATCTCTAAATGCTGGAGATGTAAGAATTTCATGTGGCATTTTCCAGGGTGACTCACTATCACCACTCCTCTTCTGTCTAGCCCTAATACCGCTCTCAAAATTGCTCAATGATGCACAGTATGATTATAAAATATTTGATAAAAATATAAATCATCTCATTTACATGGATGATTTAAAGTTCTTTGCAAAAAAATGACCAACAACTCAAAGGCCTACTAGCGATTGTTAAACAATTCAGTGATGACATCAGGATGCAATTTGGCCTTGATAAATGTGCAAAAGCTACCTTTATCAAAGGAAAAATGACAAATACATCTAATGTGAACCTTGACCAGCAAAATGTCATAAAAGAGTTAGAACCAGCGGAGAGCTACAAATACCTAGGGGTAATTGAAGGGGACAATATCAAGCACTCAGTGATGAGGGAAAGGATCAGAAGAGAATGTTATCGCAGGGTGAGAGCAATACTGAAGACAGAGCTGAACGCGAGAAACAGGATCGAAGCGATCAATGCTCTAGCCATACCAGTCGTGACTTACAGTTTCAATATCGTTAACTGGTCAATTACTGAAATATGTAATGTTGACAGAAAAATACGAAAACTGTTGACAATGCTTAGAATGCACCACCCTAAGGCAGATATAGAACGTCTTTATCTGCCAAGAAAAGAGGGAGGCCGAGGACTTCTACAGCTGGCATTATCAATGAAAGTAGCCACAATTGGCCTAGACACCTATCTGAAAAACTCTAAGGACTGGATGCTGAAACTTGTCTTAAAACATGAAAGCAAGAAAGCATCTTACTCAGTAACAAAACAGGCAAAGGAATATCTAAGTGAATTCCAATTGCAACAAATTCAAGAATTAGACGAACTAGAAACACCTGCAGAAAAAGCTAAGCGCTTGAAAACCCGTGCTAAAATTGCTGCCTTAGATATTATGACTGAAAAATGGCATGGAAAACCTCTCAACGGCAAATACCCAAAGAGAGCGAATAATGCAGATATTGACAAAGCCCTTACCCATCAATGGCTAATGGCCTCTGGCTTGAAATCAGAAACAGAGGGGTTTATCATAGCAGCCCAAGATCAATGCCTACCTACAAAGAACTACTAGGCCAACATATTAAAGAACGGCAGCTCCCCATTATGTCGTATATGCCAACAACAAAATGTGACCATCGATCATGTTGTCTCCATGTGCAGTCTGCTTGCGCCTACAGAGTATCTCAACAGGCATGATAGAGCTGCACAATATATTCACTGGGTAATATGCAAAAACCTGGACTTGCCCCATGATAAAAACTGGTGGGAACACAAACCACCCACAGTACTTGAAAATGATCACATTGCACTCCTCTGGAACTTTACCATTCAAACTGACAGAAAGATAGACGCAAATAGGCCAGACATCATACTGAAAGACTTCAGACAAAAATCATGCCTCATCATTGATATGACTGTCCCAATCGATATAAACGTATCTGTCAAGACCTACCAAAAACTGAGCAAATATAAAGATCTTGAAATAGAAATTAGCAAAATGTGGAATCTGAAGACGAAAACAATACCTATTGTCATAGGTGCCCTGGGAATGACAGCGAAACGGACTGATTACTACCTAGCTCAGATACCAGGAAACCCCAAAATGGCTGAAGTTCAAAAGATAGTGCTCATGGGAACTGCCCATATCCTACGTAAAATACTGGGTGCGGGGTTTTCAAATAACAGAAAGGTGGTATGAGCACGAACTAAGAGCTGTGATGAAGAGTAAGATTTATATCTAAATCACTAAAGCATTACACTACTCTAGTTTGTGACCACTCTTGTATCCACGTGCAACCATATCTATCTATCTATCTATCTATCTATCTATCTATCTATCTATTTCTCTCTCTATATATATATATCTACGTATCTATCTATATATCTATCTTTGTATACACACGCATATGTACTCATATATATATATATATATATATATATATATATGCATACATAAATATACGTAGACGCATATACACGTATATATATATATATATATATATATATATATATATATATATATATATATATATATATATATATATATATATACATATATATTTAAAAGCGTGTGTATGTCTTTATGCGTCTGTTTGTGAAAATTTAAGGCTATGCATGTGAATGCGCGTGTGCTTTGTGATGTAGCATATCTGAATCTAAATCAATTTTGTATGTATGCATATGTTATTAAATGTAGATCATGGGAGATGCCAGCTTACGAACATCCCAAAAGCATTTCCACTTGTTCTCAACTAAGAACAAGCAAACAACATATTCCTAGACTTCTTTACCGTGTTCGATAAAGTCAAGAACCGAAAACTTTGTCAGAAGTCATGAAGCTAAGGAATTCGGAAGAAAAAAAAAACATACAGCATGGATCAAGAGCTATATATTCATTCAGCAGAGAACGTGTAATGCTTTTAGTGACATATTGACGAATCTGAAGCACTCCAAAAATATATCACACTTTCTTTGGGGTTCTTTTAAGTTTTTCGAGGTTTTCTTTTCTTTCTTTCTTTTTCGTTTTTCTCTTTGTGCTGAGCATAAATGACAATCATGAATATATTGGCTCCAACTGAATTCTCTTTTTATCGGCTATTCAGTTATCTCTAGGCCAATTGAAAGTAATGTACAAAACAGAAAAAAAAAGATTGATTCATTTCCTAATGAAGTTTAACACTGATAAATTTAGCATAATACTAATAATATATAAAAGGGACCATCTTCACGAGCCTCCAAAAGCGAAACTATGGAATTTGTTCGACGTATTGGAAATAGAAGCAAATCTTATTCAAGTGACATTCTAGGTTCTTTAAAATGCAAGGATACAACAGATAATTCAGTCGTAGATAAAGTAAGACTAGAAATAAGGTAACATATTCACGACACACTTATAACTGTCAATACACGAAACAGTCGGCCCTTGAGCCACTCCGTAATTTCTTCCCATTACTACCACTACTATTGCTGCTGCTACTGCTGTTTTTGTTGCTGCTTCCGCTTTTGCTACTGATGCTAATTATATATATATATATACTGAGAAGACATGTACATTTGAGTAAGCATGTGTGCTTGCGCGTGTATGTTGTGTGTGTGTGTATGTGTGTTTACCATATGAAAATTTGACACTCTTAGAGATTCGGTCCGAGTTCGGCAATTCACGAACAGCACCGCCCAAGGCGAACCTCCCAGTTGTGTGTCAACTTTTGCCATAATAAACATATCCACTCTACCCAAAGTATTGATGTCTATATGAGATAAATCTTGCCCTACGTAAAATAGAATTTGAATATATTTTACAGCCATTACATTACGATTCATAAAATAGATAGATAGATAGATAGATAGATAGATAGATAGATAGATAGATAGATAGGCTTCGCTTTTTATGTAAATACTAGGAAAAGTTTAGTAAAATAAAAAAGATGGGTGAATAGAATAATTTGATTGTGTTAACATGTAATATGACAAGTTCTCGGTACATGACAAGTAAGACGAAGAGAGTTAAGTGCTACACTGGCCACAAGAATCATGCTTTATATCTAAATAGTGAACCAGTTCACACTGTCATAACTAAAGTTAAGATATTCAATGAAAACAAAATCTAAGAACGACTAAAGAAAATAATGACATTGACATGAAGACATATGTAGAAAATATATATATTTTGAGCATGAAATTGGATCTACGTACACACAAAACATAGACACATAGACACACACTTGCATATATATTTGTAAGTGTATATGTATGCGTAATTTTATACTCTTTTTTTTTTACAATATGTCTCTGTGTGTATATACAAATATATAGAGTCAGATCGAGAGATAAAACTGCACAATACTTGACACCAAGCCGCACATTTGTTCCCTCCAGTAGTAACTAAGTATATATCTGTGTATGCACTGAAGCATAATGGATATATATTCATATAGCCACGTAAACTCACAAAGAATGAGGGGAGAAAGTAATATTCCTGATGTAGATACACTTTACTGATAGGATGACTAAAAGAAATAGTAAGTGCTTATACGCGCATATATATATATATGTGTGTGTATGTATATATATATATATATATATATATATATATATATATATATATATATATATATATATGTGTGTGTGTGTGTGTGTGTATATATATATATATATATATATATATATATATATATATATGTATATATATATATATATATATATATATATATATATATATATATATATATATATATATATATATATGTATATATGTATATATGTATATATATATATATATACATATATATATATATATATATATATATATATATATATATATATATATATATATATATATATATATATATATATATATATATATATATATATATATTCCTTTCCCGAGCGTCCAATAACACTATCCGTATTACGTCCTCACTTTGTTGTTCTTTGTTATTGTTTTTTTGAACTTATATATATATATATATATATATATATATATATATATATATATATATATATATATATGGGTGTGTGTATATCTACGTATATGTGTGTTTGCATATGTGTTTTGTATTTGCCTGCCGTGATTGTATTTTTTCTCCGTACATTCTTTGTCCGTAAGTATGTTTGCGTCTGCGCGCGCAAGTATGCGCGAGTATGTGCGTGTGTTTGTGTGTGCGTATACATATGTGTACGCGTGCTGTGTGATAAAATACTGAAGAAGTTGTTAAAAGGATGTTTCGCTTTGTTTCTCTTATCAGTCTTCTTCATTCAGACCAATTCCTGTCGGAATTGTATGGTGCTACTTCATATTGGTCAGTGACTGTACACTGTATACATTCTATCAGAATTACGTATCTGTGTACCCTTGTATAAACTAATTTCAAAGAGGACTTTTAAGAGATAGTTTTAAAGGTGACAAAACGACATTCAAATTAGAACTCATTTTAGCGAGGTCAATACTGTACGTAATCTGAACTGAAATTGAATGTTCAGAGGATACAATATGAATCCGACATAATGTTGAGGTTTGGAAGCAATGGAATGATATTTTCCCTTTTATATGTTGTATAAAAAGCCTTCTAAGCTTATCTGGCAAAATTGTTTCCAAAAGTTAGTTCTAGATTTTGAACCATTGCATGTTTGAAACTGTTTCTTTCTTTGTATTGTGCATCATTACGTCTGGCATTAATATCAGAATATTTAAAGGCGGCGAGCTGGCAGAATCATTAGCACCGCGGGTAAAATGCTTAGCGACATTTATTAGGCTCTGAGTTCAAACTCCGCCGAGGTTAACTTTGCTTTACTTCCTTTTGGGATCGAAATACCAGTTGAGCGCTGGTTTCGATGTAATGGACTTACCGCTCCTCCTAAATTCTTGGGTCTGGACCAAAATTTGAAACCAATATTAGAATATTGGAAGGTTAGCGCGTCTGAAGAGTAAAAACTCAGCAGCATTTCTGCCGGCTCTTTACATTTCGATTTCAAATGCCGTCAAGGTCGACTGAACCTGTTATCCTTTCGGTGTTGATAAAAAGTACCAGTTAAACACTGGGGTCAACGTAATCGACTTACCCCTTCCCCGTAAAACTGCTGGCATTGTGTCAAAATTCGAAATATTAAAATATTTGGACATTCGATTGGCCGGTAAAATGAACGGACAAAGTTTTTGGAGTCATTTAGTTGTATACCTTTACATACTGATTTCAAATCCCTCCAGTATCTATTTTGAGCAGATATAAATAAACACCATATGAGAATTAGAGTCTCTATAATCGGCTAAAGCTACTCTGCTAAATTTCAGGCGTTGTGTGATATTTGCTATAAATATACCTACAGGAATTGATCTCTACTCACATGCAATAATTGACGAATGTATAGTACACATTTTCTATGAGTGAAACTTTTGTTTCCTCGTTTATGGGAAAATAGTATATTATAGTATAGCTATATTCACAAGAACATTTTGGTAGGATATGATGAGATCCACCTGTCTAGCTAAGTTGCTGCTTTATTTGTTGAGTAACATCTTCAAATCCGATGAACATTTTATAGAATAGATTTGACCTGTTCAAAAAGAATGTACTCGTTGTATTTTGCCTGAGCATTCTAAATCTATGATGGACATTCTGCTTTAAGATGTGAAGCTTTAAAATTTTATTGTCTTAAGTACCGCATATAATTTAGTATCTGGTTATTTCGTTGGTGGTTAGAGTGACTAGGTCAAAACATTTTCTCGGTGCTTGCTGTTGTCTCTTAGGTTAGACACCTAGTCTGGTAGGTTAATATTTTAGAAACATCGCCTCAATCACTAAAGCCTATCTTTTTTATTGTCTGTAAAACATGACACGCACTGGAGATGCTTCAAGATGATATTATTAAAACCCAAGGTAAACTCCCCCGGGGAATAAAAGAAATGAAATGTTTCTCCCGGCTTTCCTCTTGTAAGCCACAAGGCTGCATTAACGCAGCTGCTCTCCAGCCCGATAAGCAATCAGTTTGTAAAAGTAGCTATTTTTCATGATCTTCCTCATTGATAAAACATGTCATAAAATGTCCGGAGGACAATGATAACTTGAGCACTCACACATCAATACTAAAACAGTACTTCTCGCATTTTCTTTTTTCAGATGCAGAGAAAAATGCAAATATGAAACAAAAATAAAATGCAAATATTGTAGAGATACAATATTTTTCATACAAATAAGGATTTCGGAATGAAAAATGAAATAGAAAACAAATAATGAATGGGAAGATATGGGGAAGACAGAGGAATACTTCTCAATGAGAAAAATGACTGCGTAGATGAATGCATACATAAATGTATAAACACATACAGACACACACAAATGTAAGTGTATGTGAAATTTGTATACACAGAAAAAACTTCTTCCCAAAAATGTAACTTCCTCATTTTCATAACATATTTTTTTTAATTATTTTTTTAGAAAAATTACCTTTACACTTCAAAACCGTATTAAGTAATCCTCATAGACTTCCAAATATATATATATACTCACACACACACACACACACACACACACACACACACACACACACACACACACACACACACACGCGCGCAGACACACACACACACACACACATACACACACACACACACGACACACACACACGTGCGTGCGTTTATGCAGTACTACTGTTAATATTGATTCCACGAAGAGGACTAGATAGATGGATGGACGGATGGATGGATGGATGGATGAATGGACAGACAAACAGACAGAGACAGTCAGATAGGTAGATAGGTAGATAGATAGATAGATAGATAGATAGATAGATAGATAGATAGATAGATAGGTAGATAGGTAGATAGGTAGATAGATAGATAGATAGATAGATAGATAGATAGATAGATAGATAGATATGTTTATGTGTACATCCTGAGTAGTCACTAAATATATGGTGTAAGAAATGTGTATGCAGATGAAATCACCCACTGTATTTTTTATAGAGCCTAATTTATAAAATTCGGTAGGATGAAAGAATCTTGATAGACCATGAGGCGACTCGATCTAAAGAACGTGGAAACATAAACTGGATTCCGTGAAGCTTTAACTTCCTCCAAAGCCCTAAATATTTACAGACCCTATAATATACACAGACTCACATGTATTACATACACACATACACATACACACACACATACACGCGCACAGACAACACACAAATTCACAAGCGTACACAGGTATATATATATATATATATATATATATATATATATATATATATATATATATATATATGCATACAAATGCCTGCGCACATGCAGTAAATATAATCCTGTTATATTGCAAATGACATTAGTGTAGAAGCAGCCTGCGGGTATTATTGGTCGAATTCCATATTCGCTAAATGTCTAATTTGGATGAAGGAGAATATACTTATTTGTAATTTATTGCGTGAGGAATTTATTTCAGGAGTATTTTCATAAGTATATGTGTGTTCCCGTATGTGTATAAATATGTATATGTGTACGTGTTTATGATAGATGCGTATTTATAGCGGATAGTAATCTCTTTTCTTCTTTCGTTTTTGTTTTTTACGTTTCTTCAAAAAAATGTACCAGGATTATTAGGACAAAACTTTCAATGTTAGAAATCAGATATTTTGTGCTTCTTAAAGTAAGGCTTGACTGACCGTGTCAAATTCGAAATGTACTTCAAGCTTCATCTGAGTGATTTAAAATCATGTGATTTTAGATCATTCGCCGAATTGGTAGAAAGATTGTCTGACATCATCATTGCAATGAATGTTATCCATCTACAATTGCTGCGGTTGCAAGCTCAGAAAACAGATTTAACTATTCACGGCCACAGCACAAGGTGTTTGTAGGCACATTTTGCAGACAATGATTAAATTCAGAAACATCGTCTTAATAGTTTGCAGCGCTGAAATCAACGTCTCCTATAACCAAAATTTAGAAAGGGTTAGTTTCTAGGAGCTTGAAGGGACAGTTTTATGATGGCAGAGCAAACTTTCTTAGAGATACATTCTGTATGAAGGATTAACAGCTAAATGTAGACTACTCAGTTTAATTTAGAGAACCAACGCATTTGTTATTTATCAATTATACCTTTAACAAAGATTTAAATATTCAGCTTTAATGATTATTCTTGTCAAGAAGAAGAGCAAGGTAAACGACTTAGAAATTTCAATTAGTTGAAAATTGAATGGAGACATTCTGGGGAAGGAATTCTGATCATTGGTAACTGCAATAACAACTTAGGATATGTTTTTGTCTTCAGCAAAGACTATTCACTCGTATTTACTTAAACTTAAAATGATTGATGAAAAGAATTGAAAAGAAAAGCATTCACGCATTAGTCAATTTACAATAATGATGTAAATAATATTTCAAGCAAGCCTTCGGGAGGAAAGATATAGTTAATTGGGAAATAACTTAATGCAATGGACTTCTTTTATTGTATTCAGAAATGACTCGTTTATGGAAGTGAATTGTTCGGAGTGGTTCAATGACTAAATGCGTTCCGAGATTTTACTACTGAACTTTCCTTCGTAAACGTACGTGTTGTGTGCACTGTTTTGTTTTTACCTTTGTTTTGTCAGTTAGTCTTCACTGATTGGTGGAAAAACGACTTTTGGAGTTAATACGATTATTGTTTACTTTGAATTCTTGTAGGAATTCTTATTTATTACTATCAAAGGATATTCAATATAAGTTCCTTTGAACATGTAAACTACTTTCCAGTGACAGGAAATTGACATGTAGTTTAGAGGTTTATATTGTTTACTTCGACAAGAATAAAATAAGAAATGGACAGAGCAAAGATTCAGCACCTTATTCGAAATTCATAACAACTTCGCTGACATTTTTATTCTGTTTTAGGAGAATACAGTGAAGTGTAATGAAGAAAATACGATACGTTGGTCAGTGAGCAGAATATAACAGACAACTCTATCCAGTCCCACCAGTATTAGGGTATATGGACGTCCACTCCTTAAGTCGGAGGCATTGTATAACGCAGAAGAATTTATCTGTACCCGGCATCTTCCTTCGGCTGACTACCTACGTAATATATATTTTTACTCTGTTCTATCAGACCGGACCGGAGACTAAAAATTAAGTACAACCGCACGTACAAAACACGAACACGATTCTCTCATTTAGAAGGTTCACACCTTACCTAGATGGCTATTCAAATGTTTCTTCAATGCAATTTAGAGGAAAGAAAAACAAATACTTCAGACGTAGAGAACTTACAGAAGACATTATTAAAAAGCTCTGATAGAATTCCAAAGTAAAATACGTAAAGAAAAAAAAAGGAAAACAAACTTGTCTAGTCTAACCTAATGTATCCTCTCAAGATGATTACAAAGTAACGATTCCAAAATAGTCCGGCGCCATCGCCACCGTTCCGATATATTTCTTGCTTCAACTGAAGGCAGTTGATTAAGCATCGTGTTTTGTTTTTTTCATGGCACACTCACTTCGGTTAAAATGGAGAAATTTAAGAACACGAAATACCTCTGTTATTTCAACTAATTAAGTAAATAAAAGCAAAGACAGTCATCTTTTCATACTATTCCTATACATACCTAGCAACCCACTTAGATACATACATCATACATATGTGCACGTTTATATCCATATATCTGTATATATATATCCACATACATACACACATACATACATATAAATATATATATACGTACATATTCATACACACACACACACACACACACACACACACACACACACACACACATATATATATATATATATATATATATATATATATATATATATATATATATATATATATATATATATATATATACATATACATATACATACATATATATTCGGAAACATAATGGCCATGTGTCTCTTATAACTATTTGCCTGTGTATATGCTTTCCTGTTTTATGTGTATATATACTTCTGTGTGAGCGTAACAGTGTGTATACGTGTGTGTGTATACGTGTGTGTGTATGTGTGTGTGTGTGCGTGTTTGTGTGTTGGTTGATCGTTTGTGTTTCTAAGTCGTCTGTGCATTTTCATTTGTTTACTAATCTAAATATGAATAGTGATTCCTTGAATTTCTTAGCATTTTTATCGCATTCTATTATTTTCCTGAAGTACATTCACACACACACACACATACTTCCATACACTCGTTCTTGTGCATACAGACGCACACGTTTGCAACATAGACACATGTAGACTTTTCCATACCTATCAAGAGTAAAAACAGATTTAAAAGCAAGCTTATAGACTGTGTGTAAGTAGGTGTCTACGTATAGACGTATGGAAGTATGCGTGTATGCAAGCTTGTAATTATATATATATATATATATATATATATATATATATATATATATATATATATATATATATAGAGAGAGAGAGAGAGAGAGAGAGAGAGATACATACATACATATATACATACATACATACATACATACATACATATACATATATACACAGACACATATATATATATGTAAATATATATATATATATATATATATATATATATATATATATATATATATATATATATATATATATATATATGCATATATGTGTGTCTATGTGCATGTGTGTGTGTGGATCTTTGTGTATACACACATGAAGCCCCACATATATATACACAAATGCAAGCATAAAGACTTAGGTACATGCAAAATATATATGCATATATCAGTGAGCGTAGTTCTGTTTGTGTATATATATATATATGTATGTATGTATGTATATATATATGCGCGTATGTGTGTGTATTTGTGTTGGTGTATGTGTGTGTATGTATTTGTAATTTTCTAGCAGCAAAGAAATGGGACAAGGAGACACAGACAGAGAGAGAGACAGAAATAAAGCGGAAGAGAGAGAGAGAGAGCGTGTGTAGGGAGAAGAATGAAAGAGACAGTGGTTGGGAGAGGATGCTTACGTTAAAAAAAAAGCTTGACAATCAAATCAGTTGAAATAATATTAGATAAGGAAATGAGGTAATTACTTACTCCCACACTGGCTTGATTTAAAACAACTATTTATAGAATATATGTTAGATTTGGTAATGGAGTGTGCTGAGATGATGGGTGGAAACACCGAAAGGAAGTTGGAAACCGGTTTCAGTTCCTAGTTGCCTGCATCTATTATTTGTATACTCTCTCTTTACTCTTTTACTTGTTTCAGTCATTTGACTGCGGCCATGCTGGAGCACCGCTTTTAGTCGAAAAAATCGACCCCAGGACTTGTAAGCCTAGTGCTTATTCTATCAGTCTCTTTTTGCCGAACCGTTAAGTTACGGGGATGTAAACACACCACCATCGGTTGTCAAGCAATGGTGGGGGGGACAAACACAGACTCGCAAACACACATACATATATATACACATATATACGACGGGCTTCTTTCAGTTTCCGTCTACGAAATCCACTCACAAGGCTTTGGTCGGCCCGAGGCTATAGTAGAAGACACTTGCCCAAGATGCCACGCTGTGGGACTGAACCCGGAACCATGTGGTTGGTAAGCAAGCTGCTTACCACACAGCCACTCCTGCGCCTATATATATACATTCTCCCATATATATATATATATATATATATATATATATATATATATATATATATATATATATATATATATATATATATATATATATATATATATATATATATATATATATATATATATATATATATATATATATATATATATATATATATATATATATATATATATATATATATATATATATATATATATATATATATATATATATATATATATATATATATATATATATATATATATATATATATATATATATATATATATATATATATACATACATCAGAGCGTGTTGGCCTAGTGGTTAGGGTGTTGCACTCGCAATCTAGCGATCGTAATTTTAATTCCCAGACTAGGTGATGCATTGTGTCCTTGAGCAAAACACTTCATCTCGCATTGCTCTGCGATTCCTTCGACACTTGTCACGTGGTACACAGTACACCTGATCACCCAACGTCGATTTGATGGAGGGAGCGAGCCAGTGTGCGGCACGAACATTTGATCACTATAAACAAATATTTTGTGGAGGTCATTCAGCATTAGCTAAACGTTTATAAGTCATCTTCGGGAGAGTCCATCATCTTATATATATATATGTGTGTATATATATATATATATATATGTATATATATACAGATATTATATATACATATATATATATATATGTATATATATACATATATACACATACATATATATATATATATACATACATACATACATATATATATATATATATATATATATATATATATATATATATATATATATATATATATATATATATATATATATATATATATAGTGAGAATTTACAAAAAAAAACAAAACAAAAGACGAAGAAGGGTGTGTAAACAATAAACAAATGTATTAGTTTAACGCTCGGGAAGTGAGAAAGTCTTTTACGTTTCGAGCCCACGCGCTTCGACAGAAAGGAATACAGAAATAAATAGGAAGAGAAAATAGAGAAAGGTATAGTGGCTAGCGATCTATCATGGCGAATGCCGGACAGAGTGGTGAAGACTATGCTAAAACAGTCATACTCCCTTCCATTTGGGAAACCACTTACAGCATCTAATAATATCAGAGACCCGGGAGTAATTGTTAATAACAAACTCAGCTGGAGTCGATAAAGGTTGTATAGCTCCTGGAACCTAAGACCCTTCCGGTCCAGAGAACAAGGTGTCATCATTCCTCTTTTCTCCTCCTTTGTACGGTCACACCTCAAATACTGCTGCCGCCTGTGGTCTCCGCATACAAAACAAAACATCTCGAAAATTGAATCACCTAGAGGTCATTCACTAAAAGTATTACGGGCACGATGGATATATAGATAGATAGATAGATAGATAGATAGATAGATAGATAGATAGATGTTGGACTCCCTTGTCGAAGAAGGCATATGAGCGTTCAGCTCTTGCCGAAGATCCTGCATAAATCATTTGTTTATAGTGATCAAATGCCCGTGCCACTTATTAGCTCACCCTCCCCATCAAATCGATGTTGTCTGCACTGTCGATTTGTGTACTGTGTACCATACGTCAGCTGTCAAAGTGATTGCAGAGCACCATGAGATGAAGTGTTTTGCTCAAGAATGCAACAACGCATCACTCGGTCTTGGAATTGAAACTACGATCTCGCGATCGATACAACACTCTAACCACTAAGCCATGCACACACACACACACACACACACACACACACACACACACACACATATATATATATATTCGCAATTTCAGTTACTTTTCGGTAGTTATATGTAGCTCTTTATATACTGAGTTCAGATCCTCCCAAGGTCGGCCGAGAATTTCACTCTTCTGGATATTGATAAAATAAGCAGGTAGCCAAGTACTGTTGTCTATATTATTAAGTCTTTGACTTCTCACCGATTTCCCATTTTTATACTTATGTTGGAAATAACATACATCATTAACATTGCTCGACAATTAAATGAAAATCAAGACTACTTCTTTCTCTGCATCTTTTTTTTTCATCGATCTAAAGTACGAGTCCTAAATTGAGAATGTAACAAGAATTCACTAATTTGAAAGAGTCGATTGAATTGATACCTGTAGTTAGCGAGTACTTATTTTGTCGATTACTGATGAATAAAAGAGCTTATTTTAATAAGCATTTCAACTTCCAACTTCCAACACTGCAACTTTTGTTTTGTTAGGTGCGTCTCGCAGATTAGTTTTCATTACCTTTCTAATGATAATTACTAGTTTGATTTCAGAAGAAAACGCCTGCAGTTTATTTAACTGACACACTTAGTCGGAACGGGTGAAGCGTCCTTGACTCTGTATTGTTAGAGTCTTGGAGAATTTTGGAGTTAATGGAGAAACCTATCACAAAAATGGAAATTGGCCCAAATGTTCGCAACAGATTGAACATTGCTCTCGGCAGTCAATGATCAGGTAACGTTATCACACCGGACTGATAATGTGTACCACCCAACCACAAAATATTTCACAACACAAAGAGCTGGACCAAATATCATTCAAGCAACTGCACTAATCCATCGTCCTGAAGAACTATTTCTATTTACCGATACCTTAAGGACGAACGGCACAGGTGACCACTAACCGGATCTGAACTAAGAAAGTAGAGAGACCGAGAAAAAAAAAGGAGAGAGAAACGCAACGCATTACTATCTCACCAACTTAAAACTGTTCGGTAATTAAAGTAATTTCTTACTTCAACATAATTAAAGTAATTTCTTACTTCAACATAAGACCACAAGTAGAAACGATGTAAATATTTTAAGAGTAGTGTATTAAACTATGTGACTGAAATGAATTTCCTTCAATCAAGCAAGAATTTGCTTCTATCCTCCCATATTTAGTGACTTCTCATTGTGGAGGCGCAATGGCCCAGTGGTTAGGGCAGCGGACTCGCTGTCATAAGATCGCGGTTGCGATTCCCAGACCGGGCGTTGTGTGTGTTTATTGAACGAAACCACCTAAAGCTGCACGAGGCTCCGGTAGGGGATGGTGGCGAACCCTGCTGTATTCTTTCACCACAACTTTCTTTCACTCTTGTTTCTGCTGTGCCTGTAATTCAAAGGGCCAGCTGTGTCACGTTGAATATCCCCGAGAACTACGTTAAGGGTACACGTGTATGTGGAGTGCTCAGCCACTTCCACGTTAATTTCACGAGCAGGCTGTTCCGTTGATCGGATCAACTGGAACCCGCGACGGTGTGCCAACAACAGTGACTTCTCATAGCAATAAAGGCCTACACACATTATGCGTAGTGTAAAACTGTTTAAATCTACAGATCCGCGTCATATCAAATTCAGCTTTGACATACGTGGGATTTGAACACAGGACGTAAATGTATGCAGCGTGGAATTGTACATAATCTAATTAAGAACGGCTTATGAATTCTTAGAAATCTGCTGTCTTGTAACCAATGTTAATGCATAACAGTATCATAATCCTCAGAGGTCCGTTAATTGAAGGATATCTATAATTTGTTAATTGGACTGTTGCCATTTATACACGAATGCAAGCCAACTGGTTTATATTTTAAGATTATATTTGAACGTTAAATATTAAAAGAATCGACATTTGGTTAATAACATGCTCCCATCTTTTACGTTCGCAATTTCTTATCTCCCCTTTCTCCTCCTTACTCATTTTAACCTTCATGTAACGATTTTCATTTAGTATATACATATATAATGAGTAGAATTTTCTATTTCGCCGCATGATGTTGATGGAAATTAGTAGTACGGTAATACATATTTCATTTTAATGTCCCTAAATCTACCAAAATGTCTTATCCTGATTAGAGGTTCCGGTGAACGTAGAAGTGGATGTTCGAGAGAGCTGCATATTATAAAGGCAGTCATCTTTATATTCAGCAATAAATAATATTGTTCAAATACATAACACATATCCTAATTTTATTGACACTGAACAGCAAGCCATTGTATCTATCACAATAACAGTAGTTATTACCTCGTTTGATATGCAATTTCATATAAAATCATTTCTTCGAAGGTGAAGAATGCACCTTCAGTGAGTGGCAATCTCAACTGTGTATGCGTGTGCGTAAGAGGGCGAGTGTTTGTACGCTTCCTTGTATGGGTGTATGCATATGTTTGTGTGCAAATGTATAAATATATACATAAGTACATACATATTGTATGGAGGACAATCAACAATACCTATGATAAGCAATACATATTTATTAATATATTGGGATTTTGAACTTCACAGCTCTTTTATTCATGTTCTATATCTGCAGGGGACAATAATAAAATAGAATGTTTTGTCATTCTAACTCCTTAGATGACATTTTGCAGTTACTTGGTCTGTAATTCTTGTCAATAATTGAAATTCTTTTGTGTTTCTGGAACAATGAGATTTTTGGTCAGTGTCTGTTACCTGTGCGTCACTGATGTCTTTATGATCATAGCAAGCTGTCGTGGCACCTCATAAATTTTAATCTAGTTGTAGAGTATAGTTATGTAGTAATTCTTGCGTCGTGGTCTGCATTTCAAAACTAACCTGCTACTCTTTTTTTAGATACTTATTTAGCTTTATCAATACTTACGAAATCCTGTGTAATTGCAATATATACTGACCAGACAAACTGCCGCATAATCTTCTCATCCACTTAGCGGCAAGGTTTGGAATATTGTATAACAATTGTACATGAACCGGATTTGGCGAAGATTTCATGTTAAGAAAGAAATATCCAGGTAAGAAACAGTGAAGTCTTATAAGCAATCTCATTCTAAGCAGCAACGAGATTTGTTGGAGTATTTAAATGAAGGCTACTAATTCTGCGCAAATGAACTGTTTCGATTAATAAGCTGACCGAATAAGATAATAATACTGTTGAAATGTCATCATTCTTCATCGAAAAATATAATTCTGATTGGTACTGATTGTTATGATGGTGGAAATAATGGTTGGCGAAGGGGGCGAAATATCCTGTTGCTTTCTGAAATAGATGATTTTAATTCAATGGGATTACGCGTGTGTATTAGAATAAGCTATTTAATCATGCATCTGAACAATCTGTGAGATAAAAGCGGAAAATTGTTGCTGGTAGGGAAAACACAATTGATATATTCACGAACTACGCATAAGGAAACTAATCAATACAACTGATGCTATCGTAAAGCAAACCAGCATTTATCTTCGAGTTTTCTGGCTGATAAGCATAACGTTTACATGAATATATTTCCTAACCTTATAATCCAAATAAAATAAATTTTTACTGAGCGAACCAGACCTTTGGCTTCTTGATACCTGCCATAACGAAAAACACTCTATGAATGATAAATGTATACAATTGAGAATATATTTCAAACTAATAACTAGATAATTTATTCCTTAGCTAACGTGTCGTGATATTATAATGTCAAATGATGCAGTGCATTTGCAGACCCGCTGCTTTGGACAGTGTTAAAGAAATAGGACTCATACATTGGCTGTAATTTCAGATGTCTAAAGTTTTTAGACAATAATAAACTCACGATGCATTTGGGTTCAGATCTGCTGCAGTAATTTGTGTGTGTAGGATGGTGTAGCGTATGTATGTTTGTTGGGGATGGGTGGGTGTTTGTGTATGTATGTGTGCGTGTATGTTGTCTGGAGCAGATCTAGGCAGTATATTTAACCTAACTGTTTAGAATAGATAACAGATTTGCAAATATACTTTGGCTTGTCCACAAAGATAATCCCCATCTCCTTGATAGTTCATCAAAAAACATTCTTCACTCTATATGAATAACCCTCACCAGCAGTTTTAGATTTACTGGCGCGCACACACACGCGCGCGCAGATTTATACGCATATATATATGTATGAATATACACATACCTACGCGCGCGCGCATGAGAGAGTGAGAGAGAGATGCTTGTGCTAGCCAGTGTATGTTATTTCCTTTTCTAAGCCAAACATCTAGTAAGTCTTTGAACCACTGTTTTGTTTTGCCACATGTTCGATAGCTATTGGCAGACATATCAGAGACAAATATTTCCTTTACTTGTTTCAGTCATTGGACTGCAGCCATGCTGGTACAACGGTTTTTAGAGTTAGACAGACAAATCAACTCCACCAATTATTTTAAGTCATGTACTTAGTCATTCTGTCGACTAATTTGCTGATTCGTTAACATCAACAAACCAACACTTATTCTCAATCAGTTTTGGGACAAACACAAACACAAGATCATACACAAATACACACACACACATACGACAGGCTTCCACACAGTTTCCTTCTACCAAATTCACACAGACAGTATTAGTCAGCCTGGGGCTATTGTAAAATACACTTGCTCAAGGTAGCAGAAACAGCGTGGTCGACAAGCAAAATTCTCAACCACATAGCCATGTCTGCGCCTATGATAGAAAGTTGAATGATGTTCATCATACCATCTATAATGAGTGATACTCCGAATAACAACAACCATACGAAACGAACGTTGAGAAACTTAGAACCAGGCAAAACATGCTGGTATAAATCATAGACAGTGACTCAAGCTGTAGTAATTGAATTATAACCATTTCATTCATGATATTCAATGAAGCAGAAAAATAATACGAGTATCATTCCCTTTAATCTCATGTCTTACTCAGTTTTTTTTTAAATTTTAATCTCACAAAGGTCAGCGTAGCCACACATAGGTTACAGAGCGATAAACTAAAAACCAGATACTGGTCAGATTTCTATTTGGATAGTAGAGCCCTAACATGGTCACACGCCACTGGCTGAAATTACCAAAATAATAAAACACTGAATCTAATTGAGTTGTATAAATATGCTACTTTTCTGAATAAAATAAAATCAATATTTATTATATTAGTATTATTTCAATTTTCTGTTATTCAAGCTGGAATTTTGGTTAATAAAGATGGAGTTATCCCAAATTTAATAATGTTAAAGGAATGTAGAATGCATAACACTATTAAATTACAATAGATATTGTACAAGTTACAATACAAAAGCACATCAGACGTTATATATATATATATATATATATATATATATATATATATATATATATATATATACAGAGAGAGAGAGAGAGAGAGAGAAAGAGAGAGAGAGACAGAGAGAGACAGAGAGACAGAGAGAGAAAGAGAGAGAGACAGAGAGAGAGAGACAGACAGACAGACAGAGATATGTAATGAATATGTTTATATACATACATACATGTAGGACATGAGCACATTGTTCTCAATCCAGTCGCCAAAATGTTTATGTTCTAGGAAGTTGTGTGCGAGCAACATTAAATTTGCGAATGCTAAATGCATAAATGATGATGATGATGATGATGATGATGATGATGATGATGATGATGATGATGATGATGATGATGATGACGATGATGATGATGGCGATGATGATGATGATGATGATGATGATGATGATGATGATGACAGCAGCAACAACAAAAGCAGTAAGGAGAAGTAGAAGAAAAAAACAACAATAACAACGACAATAATATTTAATGTATTGAAGGCACGCACTGAATAAAGGGAGTAAATGCAACCACTGTGTTCTTGTTCGTGGTCGGCTTATAATTCTTGCGTAATTCAACTGATTTCATTTACTCATTCGAATCTTTTACGTCAGTAGTGTTCTTTAAAAAATTGGAAAGGTCACGCAGTTTCATTTCCTGTCTCCAACACATTCACCGCTTTATGTCCAGCTAATTAATATTTAATTACAATATTATCATTTGAATACTTGGTGAAATTAATGTGTTAGCATTTAGAGTATCGGTCTTTAGGCGATTATTAATAGCTGCATTTGTATTTCATGTGTTAGTATTTAGTATACTCTATAATTAAAACTGTTATTCTGATTACAAGATTACGTTTTTGAATTCTTAAAACTTCAGTCTGTTAAATCTTTCTTCAAAATTTGCATTCGCTGACAGTTTGGTTGCTGTTTATAGATGTAAAGTTAAATAACTTATATACATACCGAAAATTTCCCCGTAAAACTTGGAATAACTAACAACGATAAGAGAACTGAGATTATGAATGAAGATTTGATAAATCTGTTTATGCTGTATTATATATATCAACGTAAAGGTAGAAACGGTTAGGTTTAAGAATAGCGAAAAATTCATCGAATTAGGGTACGACTTGCCTAATTATTTCAATTACATTTGCAAATTATTAATGGTTTTGCAATAGCCAGTTATTTCTTAGGAGAAAAAAACAGATTATCTACGTTGATGTCACTCTTGCTATCAAAATTACTGACTTCAACAGCGTGGTCTAGAATACGAGATTTTTACGGTGGACTGCCTTGAAAAAAGAAGAAATTCATGACCGCCCGTACTTCAATTTTACCAAAATCCACTGTAGGAGCTGCCATCATGCGTTAAATCTGTAAAAACAAAAGCATATATATATTGATGCCATCATGATTTTTGGCTTATTTTTTCCTAAGTATTTGTCCTACTTTCCTTGTAAAGGTAACAGCTCTACTCTTCGCAATACGCTTAAAGCCAGGAATTTGTCAGCACTCCCTCGTTTTCTTATTATTTTGGTAATTTCAACTATAAAAAAACTGGAACACACTGAACCATGATGTAGCTGAGCTGGACGGGCCATTAGTGATATCGTTGCATGATCATCATTATAACATGTAAGAAAGAACTGTTAAAAAGAACGTTTTATACAACTCAGTGGAAATTACTGGAAAGAAACACCAGATGAAATGGACTGAGAATCTACTGCTACTGTCATCTAGAAGCAGCTATTATACAATTTATCGGTAAGTAACGGTAGTCTTCCAGAAAGCTACACATGATGTCATTCCTCAGTAGAATTACTTGTAAACAAAAGTTTTCTATCATACAAATATAGTGAACTTAGAAATCAATTATTCTTTAATTGATTTAATTGAGAGACATATATATATATACATATGTATATATATATATATATGTGTGTGTTTGTGTGTGTGTGTGTGTGTGTGTGTATGTATGTGTGTGTGTATACACACATACACAAACACATAATATATATATATATATATATATATATATATATATTATCAATGTTATGTAAACCTGTTTTCAATGAGTGGGACGTATTTATTCAATGAAGAAAATTTAGTTCCTTGCCTTAAAAGCAGATTGTTTAGAAGTTGAACAACAATGAAGGTGTTCATGTATGTATGTATGTATGTATGTATGTATGTATGAATGTATTTATGTATGTATGTATATATGTGTGTATGTATGTATGCATGTATGTATGGATGGATGGATGTGTGCGTGGGTATGTTTGTGTGTGTGTATGTATATGTGTGTGTGTTTGTGTGTGTGTGCATGTACGTATAGAAGCATCAATGCTTCTTCTACAGATAGATATGGACACACACAGGCATGAATCTCATTGCATATGTGATTCTCCTAACACGCTGAACTTCTTCAATGTTTTACATTTTAAGACAGTACTTTGATGGCTTGTATCTGTAATTTTTTAATAGACATGTTCTTTTTTAGCATTGTGTAACCAAGCTTCTAAAGATAGTATTAAGGCCTTAGTTAATATCAAAATACTCTTATAATTACTAGTACAAATCTAAAGCCATGATTCGGATAGTGTAACAACAGATTTCTCATCGTTTCTAGATAGATGCATTTATTTTCACTAATCTTTAGCATTATTTTAACATCTGATGGTTTACTGACTTCCTCTATAAATAAAACTCTTCCAAATCATTCCAAATCTCGTCTGTTATGCATGCGTTC